>NC_133658.1:836410975-836664378 GCF_037893015.1 Macrotis lagotis | reverse complement strand
GTTTTCCCTCAGAAGGAAGGAAAGATATAGGATGATATCTAGAGAGGATGGATAGAACAAATGAAGGGTTTTCAAGGATAAGGGAAACACCAGTGCATTTGTAGGCAGTAGGGAAGCATATAGTAGACAGGGAGAGGTTAATAAGCAATTAGAGATGAAAGAGTGGGCAAAGATAGGATAGAATGTGCATAGAGAGAATTTCCTTGGCAAGGAAAAAAAGGGCCTCTTCTTCCTGTAAAACAAAGATAAAAATGGGGGTACACATCTGAGTGATCTTAGATGAAGCGGATGTAATAAGAGAGCTCTTGGCAAATAGTCTCAATTTTTTCAGGTTTTTCAGCTGAGAGGGTGAGAGAAAGAGTATAAAGAAAAAGTTTTAAAGAATTTGGAAGGGGCAGCTAGGTGGTGTAGTAGATAAAGCACCAGCCTTGGAGTCAGGAGTACCTGGGTTCAAATCTGGTCTCAGACACTTAATAATTACCTGGCTGTGTGGCCTTGGGCAAGCCACTTAACCCCATTTGCCTTGCAAAAACCTAAAAAAAAGAATTTGGAAAAGTGAATAGTTTGGGGAGATGTCTAAGAATTAACTTGCCAGAGTGAAGAAGACATAGTGTAGCTTTTTGTAATAGGTTTAGTAATCAGTCAGCAAGTTTCTCTCTTTATGTAACAGTATGTGTATTGGAAACAGAAGGTAGGAGTAATCCCAGACAGGGTTTAGAGGAGAAATATTAACAATAAGATGAAGAGGAAAGGGAATCAAGAGTACAGAATAGAGATAAACAGATTCACCAAGAGTCAAGATGGGGAAGGGTATTAGCTAGTGGAGATGTGATGGCTGAATGGATTTAGGATTGGAGGGTATAGAGAGGACAAAGAACAGGGTTAGGGGTTGCAAGGCGGAGAGAAAAGTGGAATGAGAAAAGATTGTGATCAGGCAAGACAATTTTAAAGTTCACAAACAAAAGTGGTGGATTTATGGGGTTATGGTAAGATCCACCTGTGAATGGAGCTGAGATAAAATGGTGGAATAGGTCACTGAAAATAAATAAATTGAAGAAATGAGAATTTAGGATTTTGAGAAAGTATCAGCATATATGTTGAAATGTCCTAGGATGAGAGCAAGATTTAGGGAGAAGAAAAAGGTAATGAGTCCTGCAGTCACTGAACTCATTGAGAAAAGTAGGTAGATTGATAAAGAATCTTGATTGAATAGGTACTAATTGAATGGACTAGATGATTGTCCATCAAAGGGCAAATTGGCCCAATTCAGAAACAGAATGGGGTCAAAACTCCTGTGCCAATCAGCAATGGAGTTGGGCCAAGAGTAACTGTTACTAACAGTCTGGGCTAGACAAAGAGAACCAGTCTCCAAAAAATTGGTGTGGAAGAGTAGAAATAGAGAACTTCTGGGGCAGAGAGGGAATAAAATACATTCCCACCTGGATTTAAAATTCTATCCTAATCTATGGGGGGGGGGATGGGAAAGGGAAAGATAAAGGAAGAATAGACTGATAAAAGGGAAAGCAAAGGTGTAAGTGAAAATAAACTAAAAGTTAAATTTTTAAAAGAAAAGTCAAAGGGAAAAGGGAGTAAAACTTTGGTGAGGAGGAATAAGAGAAAAGGAAAGAGAAAAATATAAATGGAGAAAGATATCATGGAAGGAAATACAGAATTAATAATCTTAACTGCAAATGTGAATGGGATGAACTGTCCCATAAAATGGAAGCAGATAGAAGAATATATTAAAAATCAGAATCCTAAAAATATGTTGTTTACAGGAAACACATTTGAAATGGAGAAATACACACAGGGTAAAGGTAAAAAGATGGAGCAAAATATATTATGCAACAGCTGAAGTAAAAAAATCAGGGGTAACAGTCCTAATTTCAGATAAAGTAAAAGCAAAAATCAATCTCATTAAAAGGGATAGGGAAGGAAACTACATCTTCTTAAAAAATACTGTTGGTAATGAAGCTACATCATTCCTATATCATGCATGCACCAAGTAGTATAGCATCCAAACTCCTAGAGGAAAAACTATGTGTATTACAAGGAGACAGAGACAGCAAAACTTGAATAATGGGAGACCTTAACTTCCCTCTCTCAGAACTAGATAAATGTAACCACAAAATAAACAAGAAGGAATTTAAGAAAGTGAATGAAATCTTGGAAAACTTAGATATGATAGACCTCTGGAGAAAACTTAATGGGAATAGAAAAGAATATATACCTTTTTCTCAACAGTACATGGCACCTATACCAAAACTGACCATATACTAGGGCACAAAAACCATATAATCAAATGCAGAAAGACAGAAATGATAAATACACATTTCTCAGACCATGGTGCAATAAAAATAACATGTAATAAAGGGCCATGGAAAGATAAACAAAAACTAATTGGAAGCTAAATAACTTAATCTTAAATAATGGGTGGATGAACAGCAAATGATAGAAGTAATCAATAATTAAATCCAAGAAAATGGTACTAATGAGATATTATAAAAAATTTATGGCAGTCAAGGCAGTTTTGAGGGGAAACTTTATATTTCTAAATGCCTATATGAATAAAATAGAGAAAGAGGAGATCAATGAATTGAACATGCAACTAAAAAGCTAGAAAAAGAAAAAATTAAAAATACCCAATTAAATACCAAATTAGAAATTCTGAAAAATCAAGGGAGAGAGTAATAAAACCATAAGCAATAAAACCATTGATCTCAAATAAAATTTTATGAAAGAGCCAATAAAATAGACAAACCTTTGGTTAATCTGATTTTAAAAAGAAAGAAAATAACCAAATTACCAGTATCAAAAACAAAAAGGGTGAACTAACCACCAATGAGGAAATTAAAGAGATAATTAGGAGCTACTTTGTTTAACTGTATGCAATAAATTGGACAACCTGAGTGAAGTGGATGAATATTTACAAAAAATACAACCAGATTAACAGAAGAGGAAATAAATAATTTAAATAATACCATTTCAGAAAAAGAAATTGAAGAAACCATTAATAAACTCCCTAAGAAAACGTCTCCAGGTCCAGATAGATTTATAAGTGAATTCTACCAAACATTTAAGGAACAATTAATTCTACATAAATATTCTACATAAATTATTTTTTAAAAATAGGAGTTCTGCCAAATTCCTTTTATGATATACCAAGATGGTCCCTAAACCAGGAAGAACTAAAACAGACAAAGAAAATTATAGACCAATCTCCCTAATGAATATTAATGCAAAAATCTTAAATAAAATTTTAACAATTAGACTACAACAAATTATTACTAGGATAATACACCATGATGAGGTAGAATTTATAGCAGGTAGGCAGGGATGGTTCAATATTAGGAAAACACAACATAATTGAACATAACAATAACAAAACCAAGAGAAAACATATGATTATCTTAATAGATGCTGAAAAAACCTTTGATAAAACACAACATACATTCTTATATTAAAAACACTTGAAAGTTCAGGAAAAATAGTTTTCCTTAAAATAATAAATAGTATCTATCTAAAACCATCAATAAAAATTATATGTAATGGGGATAAACTTGGAGCATTTTCAATAAAATCAGGGGTGAAACAAAAATGCCCATTATCACCATTATTCTTCAATATAATATTAGAAATACTAGCTGAAGCAATTAGAGAAGAAAAAAGAAATTGATATAATCAGAATTGACAATGAGGAAGCAATGCTTTCACTCTTTGCAGATGACATGATGATATTCTTAGAGAACCCAAGAAAATCATCTAAAATACTCCTTGAAACAATCAACAAATTCAGCAAAGTAGCAGGTTATAAAATAAACCCATATAAATAATCCGCCCAAATAACAAAGCCCAAAAGCAAGAAATAGAAAGAGAAATTCCATTTAAAGTAACTATCAGCATTAAATACTTGTGAATCTACCTCCCCAAGACAAATTCAAGAAACTATGATCACAATTATAAAGCATTTCTCACTCAAATAAAGTCACATCTAAATAACTGGAAAAATGTCAATTGCTCATGGTTAGGTTGAATTAATATAATAAAAATTGCAGTTCTAGCCAAATTAAATTACTTATTCAGTGCCATACCAATTAAACTACAAAATAACTATTTTACAGAGCTAGAAAAATTAGTAAAAAAAAAATTTCATCTGGAGCAACAAAAGGTCACAAATAGCAAGGGAACTGATGAAAAAGAATGTCAGGGCAGCTAGGTGGCGCAGTGGATACAGCACCTGCCCTGGAGTCAGGAGCACCTGAGTTCAAAACCGGCCTCAGAAACTTAATAATTACTTAGCTGTGTGGCCTTGGGCAAGCCACTTAACCCCATTTGGCATGCAAAACCCTAAAAAAGAAAAAAAATGTCAAGGAAGTTGGCCTAGTTCTACCAGATCTAAAGCTAAATTCTAAAGTGGCAGTCATCAAAATTCCTAGTACTGGTTAAGAAATAGAGTAATGGGTCAGTGGATTAGAATCGTTCAAAATAAATATCAGTAAATGACTATGGAAATCTACTCTTTGACAAACCAAAAGACAATAATTTCTGGGACAAGAACTTGCTATTTGACAAAAATTGATGGGAAAACTAGAAAATAGTATGGTAAAAACTAGGCATAGATCCACATCTCACACCCTATACCAAAATAAAGTCAAAATGGATACAGGATTTAGACATAAAGGGCAACACCACAGATAAATTAATAGACCAAGAAATATTCTATCAGATCTATGCAAAGGGGACAAATTTATGACCAAACATGAATTAGAATACATTATAAACTTCAAAATGAATGATTTTTACTATGTTAAAGAGGGTTTGCACTAATAAAATCAATGCTGCCAAAATTAGAAGGAAAGCAGAAAGCTAGGAAACAATCTTCACAACTAGGAGTTTTGATAAAAGTCTCATTATAAAATACATAGAAAATTGCATCAAATTTATAAGGTCACAAGTCATTCCCCAATTGATAAATGGTGAAAGGATAAGAATAGGCAGTTTTCAAATGAAGAAATTAAAGCATATAGATATAAATATATGAAAAAATGCTCCAAATCATTATTGATTAGAGAAATGCAAATTAAAACAACTATGAGGTATCACCTCACACCTATCAGATTGGCTAAGGTGAGAAAAAGGGAAAATGCTCAATGTTGGAGAAGTTGTGGGAGGACTGGGACATTGATGCATTGTTGGTGGAGTTATGAACAGATCCATCAATTCTGGAAAGCAATATGGAACTATTTTCAAAGAACAATAAAACTGTTTATACCCTTTGACACAGCAATTCCAATTCTAGGCCTATATCCAGAAGAAATCATTAAAAAAAATGGGGAAAGTACCACATGTTCCAAAATATTCATAGAAGATCTTTTTTGTAGTGACAAAGAATTGGAAATTGAGGGGATGCCCATCAATTGGAGAGTGGCTAAACAAGTTATGGTCCATGAATACTATGGAATTTTATTATTCCATAAGAAACCATAAATGGTCGGGCTCTAGAGAAGCATGATTTGAATTACAGGATCTGATGCTGAGTGAAGGGAGCAGAACCAAGAGAACAATGTCCACATTAACAACAACATTGTGAGATGATCAACCTTGATGGAAGCAGCTCCTCTCAACAATTCAGAGAGCTAGGATAACCCTATTAAACCGGCCATGGATAATGCCATCTCCATCCAGGTCAGAAAAACAAAACAAAACAAAAAACAAAAATAAAAAATCCTTTACAATCTGATGAATACTTTACAAAAATTATCTCTTATGTATCTCTTTCCCTTAATCCTAATTCCTCATACTGAAAATGACTAATCAAAAATATGTATGTATAATATTAACCTGACTGTTCACTGCTGAGGGGAGGGGAGTGGGAAGGGAAAGTAGAAGGAAATTTTATAACTTAAAATTATACATATGTATATGGATGAATATTAAAAAAATAAAATAAGATAATTTATGGGGGAAAAAAGTAGAAATAGAAGAAGATGGGTTCATAAATTTAGAGCTGGAAGGGACCATAGAGGCTAACAAATTCATGTCTATTCATATTATAGATGTGAAAACTGAGGCACAAAGAAAGGTTAAGTGATCAAATAGCACTTAAGAAGATATCTAAAATAGAATTTAGCCCCAGGTCTTTCTGACTCCAAAACCAATGCTCTTTCAGGGGAAAAAAAAAGATGAGGAAGAAAACAAGGAGGAAGAAAAGGGGAGGGGGGGGAAGAAAAGATAGAAGAAATAGAAGGGGGAGGAAGAAGGGAGAAGATGCATTTTCCTGGGTTCTCATGATGATTTTCTTCACTGGGCTCCCCAGGGTCAAAGGAGGTAAGGAAGAATCTCTCCAGAGGGCTGTTAACCTCACTATGAATCCTTCCTCCCCCCCTTCTCATAGTCACAGGGAAGAACCTGGGGAGTGATTTCAGTCTCATCTTTTTTGCAGGCTAAGGAAGACCAAAAGAAAACTTCTCTGGTGAGATGGGCTATTGGGGAATGAAGGAACAAATTGGGGGAAGTGATTCTACCAGTCAAAAGACATCCAAAATATAATACTACACTTCTGGCTGTAACATTTTTAAAGTGTATTAATATGCTAGGATACATGCAGAGAAAGTCAACCATATTGGGATCAGGGATGATGAGAGACCATACCATGGGATGGTCAGATGAAAAAAATGGTGAAGAGATGACTTGGCAGATACATAAGTCTCTCATCAAATAACAGAAAAGTTGTCCCATGAAAAAAGATACTAGGCTTTCTCTGCTTGGTCTTAAAGGAAAGAACGAGAGCAATTGGGGATGGGAGAGAAAGAAAGTCTGGGGGTAGGGGGAAAAATTTCAGAAAAGTAAATTTTGGCTCAACTTAAGGAAGAACTTCCTAAAAATCAGAGCTGTACACAAATGTAATGGAATTTTTCAGAAAGCGGTAAATTCCTATCTGTTGTATGTTGTGTCTTCCAGCAGACATTGGATTACTTCTCAAGAATGAAGGCTTTATACTTCAGGAAGAAATAGGATTATCTCTTCCTTGAGGTCCTTTTAAACTGTAACTCTGTGATTTTAGTCCCTACTAATGAAGGAACCTCTCCAACACATCTCTACCAGGGGTCAGCCAACATCATCTTAAGGGAGTTGATTTTGAAAGGTAGTCTGTACCATTGTTGGAAAATTCAAACTGTAAGAAGCCTGACTTCCTATAACTTCTATATATTGATCCTATTTATGCCTGAAATAAAAAGAATGGACCAATGAGCCCCTGAGAATCCAAATCCATCTCAGTTGTGCTCTGAAGCAAAGATGGCATCCCCTTCTAGGGTCAAAAGATAAGGAGACATAAAGAGATTGGTATTATATGGCTACTCTGCTCCTGGGGGAATTTATATAATAGTTTAGGGTCAACTAGTCTATATCTGGGCAGACTTCCTGCATAAATATAACTAACAACATTCCCCTGGTGGGTAATTTCTAAATCTGAAGTATGATCATAAAAAAGTACAAGGTAGATATCCAAAATCTAACAGTGGGAATGAATGAGTGAATGAATAAATGAATGAATGAAAAAAGTATTCGTTAAACACCTATTATTTGTCAAAAAGAAAATGAGAGTGATGAGAGAAAGCCATACTGCCAATTGTGTTTCTACTGGAGATTCATGGACACACTTAGATTTTTTTTTAAACACCTGTAGAAAACTAGGAAGCAAAAGCAGGTGATAAGGAGTAAATATAAAAGAGGCAGTTAGATAGTGTGATGGGGAGAGAAGAAAGACTCAAGTTCAATTCTGACCTCAGATACTTCCTAGCTGTGTGATGCTGAGCAAGTCACTTAGTCTCTGTCTCCATTTTCTCATATGTAAAATGGGGATGACAATGGCACCCACCTCCCAGGCTGTGAGAATTGAATGAGATATTATTTATAAATTGCTTTGCGAACTTAGGTACTAGCTATTATTATTGTTATTTAAGAATGACAATATTGGAATAGAGTTAGGAATCCTAAACTCAGAATTCTGGGGTCTAGTGAGGAATTCTAAGTATGAAATAGGGCTTTTAAAAAATAAAAGTTATGGGGTAGCTAGGTGGCGCAGTGGATGGAGCACTGGCCCTGGAGTCAGGAGTACCTGAGTTCAAATCTGACCTTAGACATTTAATAATTACCTAGCTGTGTGGCCTTGAGCAAGCCACTTAACCCCATTGCCTAGCAAAAACCTAAAAAAAAAATAAAATAAAATAAAAAAATAGAAGTTATGTTGTAGTCAAGGGGAAGATCAACTATGATAAAAGGACTGCTTCTCAGAGAAAAGGAATGGAATAATAATAATGGTCAATAGAGAGAAGTTTGAATGACAACTTAGTTTGTTTTCAATTTTCCAAATAAGAGGCAAGATCTTCAAATTAGAGAAAACAGAACAAAAATAGACAAAAGAGAGTAAGACTCTCAATGAGTCTAAGCCAGCAAGGTTCTATTTAACTATCAGCTCAGGGTAATAAAATAATCTGTGGCTATGAGGGCTGCATTGTATCCATGATCTGGAAAGACTAAAGAGAACAAGACTGGATTGGTCATAGGACTGGAGTAGGATAATTATCTAAAATTTCATGTGAATATTTTTGACTCAATATTCTAGCCCACAAGGTAAAAATTATTTTCATAATCACATTAACATGTTTTAATTTCTAAGATGATAAATGTCAATAGATAGTATCCCACATTTTTTTAAAAAGCTCTTTAGGAACCTCAATAATTTTGAAGAGCATAAAGGAATCCTGAGACCAAAATTTTGATAAGTTATTCTAGACTGTAGGGATATTTTTGGATACTGATTCTGTCTTCATTCACTTTATTAACTATTCAAATGGTTTGTGCCAGATTTATAAATCTAATAAACATGCTCTACAATAATAATAGCCAGGACATACATTGTTCTTTAAGGTTTTGAAAAGCACTTTGCAAATGCTGACTCTCCTGATCTTCACTACAATCTGGGAAGATTAGGTATTAATATTATTATGCCCATTTTACCAATGAGATCATTAAAGTAGAAAGATATTAAATGAATTACTTGGAGTCACACAGATGGTGTCTGATGCAGGATTTGCACCCAGGTCTTCCTGATTCCAGATTCTATACTCTATCTAATGTGCCACCAGCAAAAAAAAAAAAGCCATAAGAAATCTTTTAAGTTGTCTTTAGGTCATTAATGCCTATGTTCTGAGTCTAATCATCCAGCTCTGAATTCACTTACTTGTAATCCTCATCTAGTCTGCACCTCTCACAGTCATGTAAGACTTGGTCAAAGAAAATATTTTCTTAATCTACCCCTCTAATAACAATTCCATAAAGCAAAAGTCATCTTTCTGGAGTGGCTTATTCTTAAAGATGCCATCTATATCTTTGTGATCACGGCTTTGTTTTTTAAATGTTCACTGTCCCATAAATAAAATACTCTAGAATTTTTTTCAGCAGTTGAAGTCAAATTCATACTTTTGTGTTTGTCCTCTGCTACCTGACACTGCTTCTAATACATATCTTTCAAAAATCTAAGCTGGTCTAAGTTCGCTGTGCATCCACTCATCTCTGCAAACTGCAACCTCTTACTTCCTTTATTTGTTTGTGCCTTCATTGCCTTTGTTCATTCTTGAAAGATTAATATTCTTCCCCTATAGAAGTTTGGACTATAAGTTCCTGCACATTTTTTCTTAGAATCCTATAAAATCTTAGTTCTCATCATTTCTTATAAATTTGAAAAGCTGAAATAATCATTATCATCTTGACAAGCCATGCTAATTCCTCTGCCTTTTGACGAGGAAAAAAAGAGCTACAACAGGGTTGTTCAAATAATTGAAGTATCTAGCTTGTGCTGTTCCCTGAAATCATTATCTGCTTTTTACTTTTGTCCTGGTGGTCTGAAGCAAATGAAAATAATAAAAATTGTTAATTGTTATTTCATTGATATTCATCCAAATGCTGGGCACCATTCTTTTGTTTTCTGGTTCCTAAATTTCCACATATGAATATATCTTCTGAATGTGTAATGCTACTATTAAGACCTCAGAAAACTAATGGGAACCAATGCTGAAGCATTCCTCTCTCCTTTTAGTAGAGAGGTGATGAACTATAGGTATTCAATCCATTGTGAGACATGGACAATATGTTCATTTGCTTTGTTTAACTATTTCTTTGTTGTTACAAGTAGGATGGTGTGCCATTGGGATATGATAGATATGTTTCTCTGAAAAGCAAGCATCATTTGAAAGGATCATATTCATGTATACACATGTATATATGTGTATACATATAAACATATATAAGATACCACTCTAGAATCCTCAACAATTTTAGTTATTCAGTTCCTTCTGAACAAAGGATACCCTTCCAGAGCATATTAAAGTCATAGGTTTTATTCCAAATCATAGTTGATGTCTTTAAGGTCAAAATTTCTTTCTTGTATTGGGACTTCTAGTTCATCTTTCTTGTTACTCATATTTTGCACGTTTGAGTCCAAATCTGAGACATCTTAGGTCATGGGTTTTAATGTTAGCTCCTTTCCTAGAGATTTCTACTGTTAATGTCTCATCATAGCTACTACTTTTACCTTTCCTTGTATCTCCAGCACTTAGCATAGACAAGAGACAGTCAAGCCATTGAAAGAGACAACATGTAAGCAGCTCTATACAAACAAGCTATATAGATGTAATAAGGTGATGATAACTAAGAGAGAAGGCACTAAATTTAAAGAGGACTAGGAAAGGCTCTTATAGAATGTGGTTCTTGAGCTAAGGATAAAAAGCCAGTGAAATAAGGAGGCAGAGATAAGGAAAGGGAGAATGTTGCAGACAAGAGAGAAATGAGATGCTCAAAGATATTTTCCTGCCTCCTTGAGGTAGGGAGACCAATCATTAGGCTATTATAATATTATAATAGATTCAGCATGAGGTGTGTTGAGAGATGGAATGTCTTGTTCAAGGAAAATATGCAGGAATGTGTAAACTATAAGAAGACTGCAAGGGTAGGGATGTATCAGGTTTTGAAGGGGTTTAGACACCAAACAAAAGATAACATGTTTGTTCCTGGAGGTAACAGGGAGCCACTGGAATTTATAGAAGTGGACGTGACATGATTGGATCTAAACTTTAGGAAACTCATTTTGACAGTGAATGAAAGATAAACGGGAATGGAGAGAGATTTGTGGCAGGCAGATCAACCAATAGGCTCTTGTAATTGAACAGGTGCTAAGATGAGGACCTGTACCAAGATGGGAATAGCATCAGAGGAATTAAATGGACACATATGAGAGATTTTATGATGACAGAATCAACAGGACTGTTAGTTGACTGGATAACAGGGATAAGAGAGAGTGAAAAGTAGAAAATTATTTGTTATGAACTTAGGTGACTTTGGAGGAAGGCTTTATTCTCCATGGAAAAGGACAGAAAGATAATGAGTGAAGTTATGAACATGTTCAGTTTAAGATAACTATGGGACATCCATTTCTAGATGCTGAAAAGGCAGATGGAAATGCAAGACTAGAAGTCAGCAGAGAGGTCAGGGCTAGATAAATAGATCTGAGAGTCATCATAATAGAGATGATAATGATAGAGCTGATGATATCACCAAGTGAAATAATAAAGAGGAGAAGAGAAGAATACCTAAGACAGGACTTCGTTAACATCCATTTGCTGAAGAATCAGACAAGTAGGGAAAGAATCAGAGGAGAGAAATATCAGGAAATCTCAGGGGAAAAGACCCTTAGATTTGGCAACTGAGAGATCAATGTTAGCTTTGGAGAGTTTTTTCTAAAGAAGAGTAGACTTATGGGGATCATAAGTACTAAAGGAGCAGGCACATGAAAGAGATTGCACTCATTCTGGCCCTTCAGGAATCTGAAGAGGTTGATTTAAACTTAATGTAAGGAATATTTCCCAAAGCTCAGGTCTAACCAAAGGTGGATTAGGTTCTCCCTTACTGGAAATGGACACTGGCTAATCACTTGTTGGAAATACTGCAGGTGGGATTTGGGGCTAGATCTGGGTTGAGATCTAGATGGTCCTTGTGGTCCCTTCCAACTTCAAGAGTCTGTCATTTGTATTTTAACTTGTACCTGGTTGGGGGGGATGGAAGAGGTTAAGGTAGGAGAGAAGTTTGAAAATACCTTGTGGTAATGAGAGAAGTGGATGAAGAGTTTAAGAATACAGTCGTTGGGAGTCAGTAGTACCTGGGTTCAAATCTGGTCTCAGACACTTAATAATTACCTAGCTGTGTGGCCTTGGGCAAGCCACTTAACTCTATTTGCCTTGCAAACCCACCCCCCAAAAAAAGAATACCATTGTTGAAGTCAATGAAGAGGAAAGGCAATTAAGAGTTGTAGTGGCAAATCTTTGATTGGGCAGCCAAGTCAGCACTGAGACTCTGAAAATGAAAACTTTTCCTCTGAAATGACTCAGAGTGGGTTTTCATACCCTGGGAAACTGAGGATTAGTAAGGTAACTGGTGAAGTAGACAGAATGCCAGACTTTGAGTCAGGAAGACCTGAGTTTAAATTCAGATTCAAACATTTACTAGTTTTGTGACCCTAGACAAGTTACTTAATATAATTTTAGCCTCAGAGATTAAAAAAAAAACTTCTTACTTCCCAGGTCAGATATGAGGAGCTAATGAGATTTTATAGATTTAGAGCAGCACTCTTTAAAATTTGCATATATGTGTAAACATATGTATATACATATATATATATATATGCATTTGTGTTTGTATATGTATACACAATTTACATCTAGAATAGGATATATGTATATACCTAGGTTTAGTCATAGGCACAGATATATAGATTTAGATTTAAATTAGATTTGGTATAAGTATAGATTGAAATAGACAAAGTATAGATAAAGATAAAAAGCATATAGATATAGACTAGATATATGTTGTTCAGTCATGTCCAATTTTTTTGTAACCCCAAGGACTATAGCACATCACTATTATCCATGGAATTTTCTTGGCAAAGATACTGGAATGACTTGCCACTTCCTTGTCCAGTGGATTAAGGCAGCAGTTAAGTGATTTGCCCAGTGTTCTCACAACTAGTTAAGTATCTGAGGTCACATTTGACCACAGGCTTCCTGAGCCCAGCACTCTATCCACTCTATATCGTGCCTCTATAGAGTAGATATGGATATTAGATTAGACAGAAATCAAGACACTACTTTGCAAACCTTAAAAATGCTGCATAAATACCAAATATTAAGATCTATGTCTGCATTTTGGTATCCCCTTCCTAGACTTGTACCCTCAAACAGTAATTGACTTCGACTGAATATTCTGTTCCAACAGCACTAAACCCCCCCCTTTCCAAGACTATGAACAATGGAGAAATATGAGAACACTACCAGCTCCAATATCTCCTACACCAGCTTCTTCCTGGTGGGCTTTCCTGGGCTACGGGAATGGCGTTCCCTTTTGGTTCTTCCCCTTTCCTGCCTCTATGCCTTAATTCTGTCTGCCAATGCCCTGATCATCTACACTGTGGCCACCCATCGGAGTCTGCACCAGCCCATGTATGTGCTCATTTCCCTGCTCCTGGCCATCAATATCTGTGCTGCCACTACAGTGGTGCCCCAGATGCTGGCAGGCTTTGTATACTATGCCAATCCTGTGTCACTAGAGGGCTGCCTCACTCAAATGTTCTTCATCTACTTCACCCTCCTCCTAGACTACAACCTCTTGTTGGCTATGGCTCTGGACCGCTACGTGGCCATCTGCCACCCACTCCGATATGCAGACCTGGTGACATCACAGCTGCTGGGCCTGCTGGCTGTGGCTGCCCTCATTCGGAGCCTGGCTGTGACAGTGCCCCTGGTGGTGCTGACTTCCCGGGCACGCTTCTGTCGGACGACGGTGATCCGCCATTTTGCCTGCGAGTACATTGCCTTGCTGAGCATTGCATGTGGGGACCTGACCTTCAACAACAGGTTGGGGCTGGCCATGCGGCTCATCACTGTGACCTTCGACCTGTCCCTGCTGGGGGCCTCCTATACCCGTATTGTCTATACTGCCTTCCGGATTTCATCAGGCAATGCACGAGCCAAGGCCCTACACACATGTGGCTCTCACCTGTTGGTCATCTTCACCATCTACCTCTCTGGCCTCTCCACTTCAATTGTCTTTCGGTTTGCGAAGTCTGTGTCTCAGGATATACAAAATCTGCTCAGCGCCATCTACCTGATGCTTCCAGGGGCCCTGAATCCCATCATCTATGGGGTGAGGACCAGGGAGATCCGGCAGCATGTGGAGAGATTGCTCTGGGGAAGGGAATCAGGGCTGGTGACCAGAGACCAGGCAAAGAGGCTGCAAAATATGCAGTCAGAGAGAGGAATCCCAGGTTGATGGAGCAATAACAACTCAGCAAGGGCTTTGTGCCCCAGGATGGACAATGTGTTTACTGGCCCTGTCTGGAGTTGCATTAGAATTTCCAGGAGAAAGTGGTGACTTGTCAGTAGAGAAAGATTGGTGGAAATGAGAATAGTAGTAGCCCAGCAAAGCCTTTGGTCTTTTCCCTCATACTCAGTTGCTCAATATCTCCATTCATTGGGTGGGAAGGGCATATACCAAGTTACATGGGCTCAGATCCCTTCCTTAGATACCTCTACTTAATAGCTATTTGTTCTTTTTCCCCACTCTTTATCTTTATATCTACTTTTATAACCCCAGTCCTAAGCCCAAGGTCTTATGCAAATTAGGATCATGAGAGCTTTGGATTTAGAGCTGGAAGGGAACTGGCAGAACATTTGGTCCAACCCAGTCTTTTTATAGATGAAGAAATGGCAGCCCAGAGAAGTCAAGTGATTGGTTAAAGCCACACAAGTGACCCAGAAGTTGCATAAATATTTGTCAAATGAGGCTGAACAAGCAGAGGCTGAAAAGGAGGGCCCTGAAGTCTAGTGTGAACCAAAAGTCCTAAGTGAGGTAAAGGAATGGGGGAAGTTAGGTGTCCCAGTGAAAAGCATTACAGGCCTAGCCTCAGACATTAGTTATATGACACACTATTTGCCTCAGTTTATTCTACTAAAAAAATGGGAATGATAGCACCCACCATTTCAGATTCTTGTGAGGAACCAATAAGCTAGTATTTATACATATATAAGGCATTAGATAAAAGTTAACTATTGGGGCGGCTAGGTGGCACAGTGGATAAAGCACCAGCCCCAGAGTCAGGAGTACCTGGGTTCAAATCTGGTTTCAGACACTTAATAATTACCTAGCTGTGTGGCCTTGGGCAAGCCACTTAACTAACCCCATTTGCCTTGCAAAAATCTAAAAAGAAAAAAGAAAAAAGTTAACTATTATTCATAATCTGGGACATTTGGATAGAGTATCAGATATATCAGGAAAATTAAATGGGAGACAATGATCGAAAAGGTAGTTGGTCTCATGTTATTGACAGTCTTTAATTTCAGACTAACAAATTGGGATTTATATTTGCACCTCGCTGGCAGTGCCTGAACCAGTTCATAAAGCATATATTGGGTGAGTCTCTATTAGTGACTGCTGGGGATATGATGTTCTCTCTTAGGTCTCTAGGACAGGATACTTATTCTCACAAAATTTAACAGGAGAGATATAACCTAAGATTCATGAAAAGTTATCCAGTGAAGTTTCAGCTCTGCCACTTGCTACTTCTCTGTCAACTCCCTGTGGAAGCGCCTCTGCTTCCCTTCTCTCAACAAAACCTGTAAAATAAAGGCCTAGATCAGTCTCTGAGAGCTCTCTCCCAATTCGAATTCTAGGCCTCCATCAAACCATACAAGATTATCCAGATGTCCTGCTGCTTCAGATGCCATTCGTGTATTTGTAGTGTCTAAAAATACCTGGGTCATTTCTACCCACTTGATCTACCCACTTGTTTTTCAGTCTCACACATCCCTCCCACTTTATTGAAGGCCATGTAAAAGCTATTTTGAAACACTTCTAATCTATCCTGGAGGGCCCCCTCCTGGCAAAAGGGATGACTACAGGTTTATACTTAACCAAAAAATGTAGATCTATAATTAAATATACCACCATTAGCCAATTCACCATATACATGCCTTAATGTTCTTTCTTTGTTCATATCCTCCTGATCTCATATGATCCTTCCCATCTATAGAGAATGAAATCTTATCTGCCTTCAAATTTCAGCTCAAATGCTCCCTCTTTCAAGAAGTTTTCCCTCATCCCCAGTTCAATTAGAAATAGTCTTAAACCTACCACAGTAAGATCTCCTTAACTGAAAACTTCAGCAAGGTTGAATAGTTTGCCATTCATCATTTGCAGGGGGGGGATTCTGTGAAATCTTGAGTAACACTACTTTTCTCGGGTACTTTTTAACATATTTTATTTTTTACTATTTTTGATGTTATTTATTGGTGTCCCACTTTAGACTATGAAGTCTTTGGATGCAGACATCAGGCCACAATATTATCTATCTCAGCATGACCAATATAACCTACAACAACACTCTGCAGGTAGAAAATAAGTATTTGCCAGTTGGGTAAATATAATAACTTCTTGTATTCCTCCAAACCACTTGATGGGTCAGCTGTTTCTAAGGGAGGAGGCACACACATCTGCTACACATGCTCATCAGTTGGTACAAGGGTAGCCTGGCCTGAATTTCACTGTCTACACAACCAGCATGAGAAAGATGTGATCCATTATGGCTTCTGAATTCTCAAAGATACATTCCTCCCACCTCTACACAAACTTTATGCCCATATATCCTCCCCATAAACACATGTACACAAATACTATATTGCTCCAAATACAGGCTATATTTCCTCATTCCTTCTTCTCTAAAGCCTAATTGTGGCCTATACTTGTCCTCTTAGTACTGTAAACCTAACAAGGTTCTAGGGTCTTTCTAATGGCAGCACCAATTGCTTTCCCCACAGACCAAAAGAAATACCTAAAGGACAACCTGGTTATTGGGGCATGTTGGTGTGCATCAGATAGATCACTGGGTCTGGAGTCAGATCAGAGTTCAAATTTGGCCTCTGATATGGGATAACTATGTGAACCTGGACAAGTCAGTAAACCTTTCTCTGCTTCTTCATCTGTAAAATGGGGGTGATCATGGCACCCATCTCCTAGGATTGTTGTAAGGAACAAATAAGAACATAATCGTAAAGCATAGAGCCTAGGAGACTGCAAATGCTATGAAATAGTAATTGGTATTATGACTCGAGGGAAGCAACTATTCTATAAGTCTCCCTTCTGAAGGGTTTACTTTTGTCTCCACTCCTTAGGCTCTGCTTCTTCATGAGAAGGTCCCCCCCACTTAGTAAGAGCAGGGAATTTATACAAGGCTTTATAATTTGCAAAATGCTGTCCAAACTCTTAGCCTCACAACAGTTCTGTAAGTTAAATAGCACAGGTATTATCCTCATTCTAAAGATGAGGAAACTAAGATTCAGAGGGCTTAGAAGCTGAATAAAAGTCAAAAGGGACCTTCAAGATCATCGAGTTCAACCCCGTCCTTAATCTGATGAGGAAGCAGATCGAGAGGTTAAGTGACTTGGCCATGAGGGCATAGGTTTTGATCCCAAGTTCTTTCCACACCACCACACTCCCTCACTCGGAAACAGATTAGTCCAAGGCTGCTGCACAAAACACAGAAGAAAGTGGGGAGTCCAGTGTCCCAGAGGAGCAGGCAGAGGAAAGAGGTGAGTGCAGCTGATCTCATAGGTTTCCAGATTTTGCCCATAAATGATTTAGAACAAAGGGACATTTGAAGGGAATCCAGTGATGCTGGCAATGTGCCAAGGGACCATTCTAGACCCTGGGGGTACAAAGATAAAAATGAAAATCTGCCCTGCCCTCTAAGAGCTTGAGGGAAACATCAGATAAATAGAAAATAAATGCAAAATACTCCGCTCTTCAGCTGCAAAAAAAATCTGGAGAAGCAAATGGCAAACCACTATCTCTGCCAAGAAAACCCCAAATGGAGTCCTGACTGCAAGAACTCAACAATGGGAGCAAGGTCGAATACCCTGAATACAGAATACCCTAAAATTAGGGAATCAAGAAAAGCACCCTGTGGGAGACAGGATTCTAGCTATTCTAGCTAAAAGGTCAAGGGATTTCAAGAAGCAGGGTGAGAAAGGGGTCCATTCCAAGTAAGGGGGGATATTCTTTGGAAAAGCACAAAAGCAGAAGGAAGATGGTATATAGGCACTAGCAAAGAGGTCAGTTTGACTGTAATGTAACATTCATAAAAAAAATCAAGTAAAAACTGTAGTAGTCTACAAAGACAAGACAGAGGTATAAAAAGTATTTGAAATATAAAGATTTTTTTAAAAAGAGAATTTGTATTTTACCTTAAAGGCATTAGAGAATTATTGAAATTTCTGGAGCAGGGAAATGATATGATGACTTGTATCAAAATCAATTTGGAGGTTATTTTAATAGTCCAGACAAGAGGTGATACGGGCCTGAATTAGAGTGGAGAGAAAGGAATTCCAACAATTCTAAGAAATTGGGATTGCAAAAATTTGATAATTAAATTAAAGTAGGACTAAAAATGAAAGCAAAGTTGATTCCAAAGTTGTGAGTATAACTTGAGAGACAGTACTGCCTTTAGTAAAAACAAGGAAGTTAGGAAGAGGTTTGTTTATAAGGAATGATGAATTCTATTTTATATATGTTTAAGATGTGACACCTAGTTGAAAAACTAGGTAGTTGACATGCACCTGAAGTTTAGTAGTAAGGTTGGATAACAATTTGTGAATTATTTGCATAGAAATGATAACTGAATCTATAGGAACTGATGAGATCACCTGAGCAGAGCAGAAAAGAGAAACAGGAAGTATTTGGAATATAAGTGGTAGGATAATTATGGAAATAAGAAAACATCCTGTTCAAAGGCAGGAGACAAGAGACCAAATACACAACACTAAAAGAATTACTTTTATAGAGAGCTGGAGCCAAGATGGCAGAGTAAAGGCAGGGACTCATCCTAGATCTCCCCAAACCCTTCCAAATAGTTTTAGATCAGGGCTGCCCAACCTTAGGTTTTCTTAGGGCTACATTAAAATAAAAGGGCTGCACCCAGAATAAAAAAATACAGTACACTAATATAACAGTTAATTTATAGTCTTACCTTAGGTTTGGCAAGGACTACAGAAAGTCATGGTACTTCTAACTTCTTAGAAAGTGAAGGAACATGTATCATCAATACAACAATCAAAGCTGCACCGCATGAAAGAAAACACAAAACAACAAAGCAACAGTACAACAGGATAAAGGTAGGTGCATACTGACTAGTGTGCAACATACAGACAGAAGGCATCCCACAGATTGACTGAAAATTCCATGCTTATATTCTGTCCATAATACTGCTTAAGAAACACCAAAGAAAATTAACATCAAGGTTATTTATTAGTGATGGAATTAAAAATCTCATATGTATTCCTTGAAAATTATTATTTTATTTTTCACTCATGAAAATTAAAGCCCACAGGCAGGCTACATAAAATCGCACTATGGGCCCGTGGAGCTGTATATTGAACAGTCTGGCTTTAAATTATGACCCAACAAATTCTGGAGTGGCAGAACCCACAAAGATAGAGGAAAAAATTCTTCAACCTCAAGACAACTTAGAACATTGGTAAGAAAGATCTATTGCACCAAGGTGAAAGAGAAGCGTGGTGCAGCACAAGCCACACTGGTAGAGATTGACCCAACAATCCAGGAACAATCCAGGCAACAGGGCAATGGAATCAGTGGCAGCAGTGAGGGTTTCCAGACCACTCAGCCCACAGAAGCCAAAGATAGCTCAGGAGGTTGGCAGGAAAGGTCCACCACACCAGGAAGAGAGCAGAGCAATCTAGTAGAGTCCCCACTTAAAAATCAAGTAATACGCTGGGGGAAATGAAATAAAAAAAAAAAAAATTGATCATAGAATGTTACCATGGTAAATAAGGAAGATCAAAACATACTCAGAAGATAACAAAATCAAAGCTCAATATCCAAAGCCTCCAAAGAAAATATGAATTGGAGGGGGGGCCAGCTAGGTGGCGCAGTGGATAAAGCACCAGTCTTGGAGGACCTGAGTTCAAATGCAACTCCAGGCAAATTACCTAGCTCTGTGATCTTGGGCAAGTTACTTAAACTCCCCCCCAAAAAAGAAAAGAAAATACGAATTGGTCTTAGGCTATGAAAGAGCTCAGATTTTGAAAGATTTTGAAAATCAAGGGAGGTGGAAGAGAAATGAGAGTGATGCAAGAAAATTATGAAAAAAAAGTCAGCAACTTAGTATAGAGATACAAAAAATAGTGAAGAAAATAACACCTAAAAAAAACAGATTAGGACAAATTGTAAAAGAGAACCGCAAAGTCAATGAGAAGAAAACCCAAAAAGCAGAATTGGTCAAATGCAAAAAGGGGCACAAAAATTCACTGAAGAAAAAAATCCTTACAAACTAGATTTGGCCAAATGGGAAAGGGGGTACAAAAGTTTACTGAAGAAAATAATTCCTTGGAAGTGAATGACTTTATGCAAAATCAAAAAATAATAAAACTAAAAGAATGAAAAAATAGAGGACAATTGGAAATATCTCATTTTTTTAACTCAGATCCTCCTGATTCCAGGGCTGGTACTCTATCCATTTTGCCACCTAGCTGACCCCTGAAATAGCTCATTTTTGAAAAAATGCTATTTATTAAGGCAATGGGGTTAAGTGGCTTGCCCAAGGTCACACAGCTAGGTAATTAAGTGTCTGAGGTTGGATTTGAACTCAGGTCCTCCTGACTCCAAGGCTGGTGCTCTATCCATTGAGTTACCTAGCTGCCCCCGAAATCTCATTGTAAAAACAATTGACTTAGAAAATAAATTCAGAAGAGATAATTTAAAAATTATTGGACTACCTGAAACCTACGACTAAAAAAAAACAACCTAAGCAACATCTTTCAGGAAATTAGAAAGGAAAGCTGCCCTTATATTATAGAACCAGAAGGTAAAATAGACATTGAAAAACTCTACAGATCATCTTCTGAAAGAGCTCCCCAAATGAAAACTCCAAGGAATAATTCAGGCAAATTCTAGAGCTCCAGGTCAAGAACGAAATATTGCAAGCAGCAAGAAATAATTCAAATCATGGAGCTACAGGAAAACACAAAATTTAGCAGCTTCTACATTAAAGGATCATAAGCCTTGGAATAGGATATTTCTGAAGACAAAAGAGCTCGGTTTACAACCAAGAATCAACTACCCATTAAAATTGAAAATATTCAAGGGAAAAACTGACATTCAATGAAATAGATTTTCAAATTTTCCTGATGAAAAAACCAGAACTGAACAGAAAATCTCATCTTCAAATACAAGACTTAAGAGATGCATAAAAAGGTAAACAGGAAATGGAAATAAGGGACTTAATGATGAACTATTTATATTCTTCCAAGGTAAAATGATACTGGCAACTTACAAATTTCTTATCAAGACAAACCTATATGTGACTATGAATACAGGTGAGTTGAATATGAAGGAATAGCTTTAAAAAATAAAGGGAGGGAAGAGGAATGTATTGGGAGAAAGACTGGTAAATTAACTCATAAAAGAAGCAAGAAAAAGTTTCTTTCTATACTGGAATGGAAGAGGGGAGAACTGTGGGGAAATTAAGTGAACCTTATTCTCAGCAGAAATGGCTCAGAGGGAATAACAAATTCAAGTGGGCACAGAAATCTATCTTACCCTACAGGAAAGTAGAATGGGAAGGGGATAAGAGATGGGGTAGGTGAAAGAAAAGAGAGCAGACTGGGGGAGGGACAAGATAGAAGCAAAACAGGGTGAAAGGAGAGAGGAGAAAATAAATGGGAGTAGGGATAATATGATGGATGGAATTAAGTTTAGCAATAGCAACTATGGAGAAGAAAAATTGAAGCAAGCTTCTCTGATAAAGGCCTCATTTCTCAAATTTATAAAAATAAGGGCCACTGCCCAATTGATATAGGATCAAAAGACATGAACAGTTTTCAGATGAGATCATCAATGCTTTCTAAAGCCATTTTTAAAATGTTCACTAGATTGGAAAAATACAAATTAAAGCAATTCTGAGATATTACCTTATACCTATTAGATTGGCTAATAGGACAGAAGGAAAAATGACATGTTGGAAAGAATGTGGCGAAAATGAAACATTAATGCCTATTTTTTGACTTAGCAATGCCATTACTCAATCTGTATTCCAAAACAGATGAAAAACAAAAAGAACCTGTATTTACAAGGATATTTATGGCAACTCTTTCTGGTGGCAAAGAATTGGAAAATGAGGGGATGCTCATCAGTGGGGAACAGCTGAACAAATTTAGTATATGACTATGATGGAATGCTATTCTGCTCCAAAAAATGATGAATAGTAGTATGCTCTCAAGAACTGAGACTTACGTGAACTGATGCAAAGTTACAGGATGATCAGCAATGCAATTAGCAATACAATAATCTGACAACTCTGAAGGATTTATGATAAAGAATACTATCCTACCCCAGGGAAAGAGCTGTTGATGTCTGAATAGATTGAAGTATATATTTTTTACTTTTTCTTGGAAGTTCTTTTTTTTTGGGGGGGTTCCCTATGTTTTCTTTCATAACATGTCTATTTTGGAAATGTTCTGCATGACTACATGTTTATAAACTGTATCAAATTGCTTTTTTTTAATGAGGGTGAGGTGAAAGAAAGGGAGATTTGGAAATTCAACTTTCAAGAAAAGAAAGTAGTTGTTACCAAAATAGATGAGACCATCTGCTCTACCATGTCCTTGCATGAGTTTAGCAACTTTCTAATATTAGGACACTAAGTGATTGGAGGGATTGCTATGTGGCTGATTGAACATGATACAAAATAATTGTGGCTATTTTCCCAAAGCAGTCCAAAACTTTCATATATTTTTCTACCTTGTATTTGTAAAACTCATTTAAGACTCTACACTGATCCTTACTGAATTTCATCCTATCAGATTCAAAAGATGCTCTTGTTATCTGCTTCATGTCAACTGCCAATTGAAGAGCATACCATTAATCTATACAATTAGTAAAAATGTTAACAACCCAGAGCCAAGTCCAGATCCCTGGATTACTCTACTCCATTCCTGGTATGACCTTAAAAGGTCTGCTTGGAGGTAAAGGAAAAATCTAGACAAGATGCTTGAGGAAAATCTGAATGAGAAATAACTAAATTATGGGGAAATATGACATTTAGTAATTGGGGGCTATAAGGATCAAAGTGATAGAAATCCTTTTTCAGTAGTAATTAAATTCTCCCAGTTCCATGTATTGGGTGATTTCTATCTTAGGTCAACAGACAAAGCTAAGAGTTCTATG
The DNA here is from genome assembly GCF_037893015.1 of Macrotis lagotis. NCBI lineage: Eukaryota > Metazoa > Chordata > Mammalia > Peramelemorphia > Peramelidae > Macrotis > Macrotis lagotis. The sequence goes on along the minus strand of NC_133658.1, from coordinate 836,641,035 downwards.
CTACACCTGGCAATAGGAAAATGACTGTGCACACAAAAAAATGTCATTTTTACAAGATCTGTCTTCATAGTTCTTGAGTATTTTGCTTGCAGGCTTGCACAGAATTTTAGGGCTGGAAAATATCTTAGAGATCTATCTAATCCCTACCCCATTCCTCTTTTTACAAAGAAACCAAGATTCCAAGAAGAGAAAATTACAATCATGTAGCAATGGATGGAGTCAGGTATAGAACTCATGCCTTCTAGACAATGTTCTTTCTCCTGTACAAGAGAAAGCTGTATTGATCAGAGCAGATGTGAGAAGTCATTTGAGATGAAAATCACCAACAAAATTAGTCGAGACACAATCATCTTTTAAGAGAAGTGTGCATCTTTATTTCAGCCCCAAATCCACATGACGATCCCACAGCAAATCAGAAGAGGGATAAGATCCAAAACATCTTGGAAAGAGTCATTTCTGGGTGGCTTAGTGCTAAATACTGATAAGGCAGAGAAACCCAAGCTAGCCAGTGGAGGTGGGTATACCAACAATTCTCATGAGATAGCAATCTGTTTTACCTCTAGTGGTGACATACCAGCCTAACACGAGATCTCTCAGTCTAGCAAGATGACAATCTGCAGAGGCTATTCAGTCAAAGTAGGGCCCAGGAAAGTAACTAAGCCTCATGTACCCACTTTCTCTTTCCTGCTCATTCACTGAGTCCAAGATGACTTCTTAACTCCCAAGACACCAGCAGAAAAATATTTTCATCCAGCATTGATATAGTATTTGATATGCATTGATCATTTATTTCCTTGTACTAAAGTCCAGCAAAGCCTCACCTCTTCAAGCAAATTCACTACATCTATCTATGCTGAAAGAGACAGTGTGGCTTCCAAAGAAGTGCTGGCCTCCTCTTCTGAATCTTCCTTCTCAGGATCCACACATCAGGCACTCATCTCTGTTTTCTAAAGAGCAAACCATAGCTGCTGTGTTCCTCTCCTTTTCCTCGTCCTTCAACACCATCTCCTTCTCCTTCAGTTTTTCCTTATTCAGAGTGAACTGAATGGGGTTAGCTGCTGGTCTTGTCCTCAAATAATACATGCCAGTCTTCAGGCCCTATAGAGAGAACAATTTTAACTATTAGTAAGAGTCTGCTCATCAGAATATTTGGAAGATCAAATCTAATGTGACAGCCTCATGTATTTGGTTCTCAAAATTCCACTTTCATCTACTAGTACTGATAACAGAAAAAAAAAGTGTCCTCGAAACTTCCACAATTGATAAATGTTGTTTTACACGTCTAAAATGCACTCATCAAAAAAATAAAATGCACTCATCAAGAAGGGGTATAAGACACATAGACAGATAAGTAAAACTCATAATAATGATGCTAAAGAGTAATGATGACTGACATTTATGGCATTTTGATAATTGTATGCATCTCATCTGAACGTCACAACTATCCGGTAAGGTAGGTGTTACAGGTATTCCTATCCCCACTTTAAAGACAAGGAAGTTGAAGCTCAGACCATGGGGCTTGGTCACATAGCTATTAAGTATCATGAATACTTATTTTATACAAATTTTTTTGACCTCATAACCTTGCAATTCTAATAAGTCAATTATTAAGAAAGTAAAGTAAGCAAAGAGGTGGTGTGTGATGACTGAGAGAAAAGGGGCCAATATGGAGAACCTGGGAGAAGTTTCTTGGAGAATAATGTATATTTAATTTATGGTTGAGAATTCAGATAAAATGGGTGGAAAGACATTACAGGTATATAGAACATGAAGGTAGGAAATAGAAGACATATTAGAGGCAATTAGGGACACATGAGTCAGAGTATACTGGGGCAGCTAGATGGTGCAGTGGATAGAGCACTGGCCCTAGAGTCAAGGAACCTGAGCTCAAATCCAGTCTCAGACACTTAATAATTACCTAGTTGTGTGACCTTGGCAAATCTCTTAACTCCATTGCCTTGCAAAAGCAGAAACAAGAGAGAGCATATTATGAAACAAAATTGGAAAGGTAGAGGGAGCCTGGAATGCCAGACAAAAGTTGTTTGAATTATGTTGAGGATACAGTAAAGATCAGTAACTACAAAGGTCTAGAAAAGCACAGATATGAGCAATATCTTCAGAACCATCACTATACAAGTTTCACTGAAGTAGAAAATGCAGGAAGCATCATGATGCCATCACATGCAAGTGAACTGGAATTTTAACAGAGGGAGGAGCTATGCAAAGTCAAAAGTCTCACTTTCTCCTCTGGAGTTATCTGAGTCCAGTGGTCAGGTCAGGTCAGGATGACAGGACACGGTCCTGGATGCAGTATTTTAAAGCTAGGTCTTTTAAAAAAAAATCTAGGCCTTTCCCAAGTCATAGTTTGACTGAGACAACACCCATCCAGTAATTAAGATTAGGTAAAAGAGAGATGAGGAAAAGAGGCCAAGAACCACCACTTCAAAAAAAAAAAATTAAGCTGAGAGGGTAAGATCCTCATTTCTCAGTGATTAAAGCAAGTAAGAAACAACAACAACAAAAAAAAATCAATCAATCAGTCTGGAAGGGCAAGATCCTCAGAGTTTCTAGCCAAAACAGCTGCCCAACATGTATATGCATGTACACACATATACACAAATATATACATAAATGTGCAAATATGTACACATGTATGTACACACAGGCAATTCAGGATAAACTGGAGACAACCAAGAGCAGGAAAAACCTCATTACCAAAGCAACTAGGCAAGGCAAAGAACACCAGGGTGCTGGGGCTCCAGGAAAGCTGAAGGGCTCAGAATTTGGAAGTTTTTGAATGCCAATCTAAAGTTAAGTCCAGGGACATATAGCTAGGAAGTGAACCTCAAGTCTCCCTAACTTTAGACCCAGTGCTCTATGCCCTGTATACCAACTGGATATAACTGATGATGAAAATTCTGAAGTCCATATTCTATGGATATAGATATAATAGTAAAGATGTGAGCATAGATGTGTGGAAAGAGATTTAAAAAAAAACAGCCAGTCAAAGTGATCAGAAGACAAGAAAACTAGGAGAAAGTACTGTGTGAAGGAGTCAAAAAAGGAAAAAGAGTCAGAGAATACATAGACAACAATAACTACTGGGAAAGCTCACTTTTCTAAGCTTTAAATGTCATCATCTATAAAATAGGGAATTTGAACTATCTTTTTGGGTCCCTTTCAGGTCTGAAATTTCATGATTCTATTATATGGTGTCACTGAAGTGAAAAATTTCAATAGAGTAATGAGAAATGAAAGCCAGAGTAGGAGTTAGAGTAGGAAGTGAAGAAAGTGAAGCACTGACTTTCCCACTAAATCCTATTTAGCATTTTGCAAAATATTCAATACATGAAGACTTAAATGCTCCCCAAAATAGTTCTACAAACTCCTACATGCATCTACTTTTATAAATAACCCCTTATTAACCACCCTATGCATCACCGCCCTCATTATCAACCACAGAAAACAGCATCTTTAAAATGAAATTGCTACTAAGAGAAATTTGGGCAACTAGTATTTTACATCTAACAGTATTTGACAGATATATGTGAAATGCCAGTTGCTCAAATTTCCTTTAAACCACAAAAAGTGGCAAAACAAATAAAGGTAAAGAAATGAACTCCATGTTAAACGATTTTGTAAACACTAAATCCAAAGAGTCTTAAAATGCAATGACTTGGGGCGGCTAGGTGGCGCAGTGGATAAAGCACTGGCCCTGGAGTCAGGAGTACCTGGGTTCAAATCCGGTCTCAGACACTTGATAATTACCTAGCTGTGTGGCCTTGGACAAGTCACTTAACCCCATTTGCCTTGCAAAAAAAAAATGTAATGACTTGATAAGTCTTCAAAGTCATTCACTGACCTGCTTCCAACCATAGAAGTGCATACTGGTAAGTTTGCCATAGTTGGGCTCAGCAATGTGGATGTTCAAAGACTGACTCTGATCAATGAATGCCCCTCTATCAGCTGCCATCTTGAGAACAGTTTTCTGTGAGATTTCCCACACAGTTTTATAGAGCTGCTTCAGGTCTTCGGGAATTTCAGGGATACTCTGAAAGAAGGAAAAGAGTAAATTCATTTTCTCTCAATCTTGAAGACAACATGAACCCCAATGACATTAAGGAAAATAAACTCTTAAGATTTCAAAACTCTGACCAATGTGGTTATCAATGGTGACTTTAGAAAACTGATGAAGAAGCTTATTCCATCTCTTGATAAAATAAAGTACATATTTCCAGACATGTTTTGCTTGATTGTACAAGAAGGGGAGGAGAGGGGAAGATGATCAGCAAAGTCACTAGGAACTAAAAGTGATTTTCATAAAAAGCATAATCAAGCTTTTTTTTTAAAAGATGAAGGATTGGGAAAGGAAGTGGGGTATGTGGGGGAGGAGAGAGGCAGTTAAGGGGGAAAACTCCATAATCAGAGAATACTAATCAGGAAATTAACTCCTGAGTTGAATGCATTACCTGACAAGAAACTAATGAATTCTTTGCTTATAAATGAACAAGTCACTTAATTCCTATCAAATAATCACAGAAATATTGTGAATTTAAAAAAAAAGCCCAATAAAGACAGGTTTCTCTAGAGAAACAAGATGTATCCTAGATATCTGATGGCTAGAGTTAAGTTAATAGCCATACAGAGGCATGGAACTATATTTTCATTTTGCTCCTTTACTATACAATCTCTGAAGAAGTCCCTTTTTGCCAAAGCTCATCTTTACTTGAACCTTTGATCCTTTCCCTCCAGCAGTTTGTCCCAAAGATCAGTCTCTAACTCTTTTTCTGATCTTCAATGTTTCCCTATTTATGGCTAAACTGACAATCTGTCTCTCCCTCAATTTATAATTTCTTTCCTACTTTTCACTGATAAAATTCCTAGAAAATCATTTATACTCACTGACTTCATTTCTTTACTAACTACTCAGTTTGCAACTTCACCTTTCAACTGAAACTTGTCTCTCAAAAGTTTACTGATGATCTCAGATACTAAAAAAACGAAGTGGTGAGAATAAGTAACTGGAATTGAAAGAATTCAGATTCTTGAAATGGGAATGATTTCTGGTGCTGATGAAGTTCTGGGAAATGACCACATCTCTCCTCATTGAAAACTGGAAATCATGGGAACTGAAGAGGAAAAAGTACTAAGAGGCCAGTGTTAATTAACACTAGTCACCAAAAATGATGTCAGATACTGAAATGCAGAGAAGCCTCTAAATCTGTTGCATAAGTCATTGAAGAGGTTAGGAGAATGCCTCAAGAGGCTCATAGATGGAACACTGTCAAGAACCAAATGGTAAACTTCAAAGGAAGAAAGGCTAAATAATGGTGGTAAAAGTCTGAATATCATGTAAAACTTAAAACTGGTCATCTCATCCATGCTGACCACTAGCTTAAGCTGCAGTTAAATATCAATCCCAATTGGTTGACTAAAGTGAAACCATCCAGAATTCCAGGTTACAATAATACAAGAAAGAAAGAAATCTGAGTTCTGTAGCCAGGAATGAATGACCCAGAAATGCAGACTAGGGTGGGAGGGGAGAACAGGGGCATGGGGAAAGGGAGGAGTTTGAGGAAGCAAAGGTTTAATTCATTTTAAAATACAATGAGTTTCTATATACTCCATTTATGCTCATAGTAATCACTTTCTATTAGGTCAGGCATAGATACAATCTTCAATTTTAGAAATTAGCTTCTTAACTAAAAGGAAACTCATAAGTTGCAGCCTACTTCTTAATATACAACAATAGAGAGACTCCTCACAGGGAATTTCCTATAGCTTTGACATTATGGATCCAGATGGGGGAAAAAAGTGCATAATGTGTATATTATACTTGACTAATACTAGTCATTTAAATTAACATTTACTCAGGGAAATATTGACATATTAACATAAATATTGTTTTGTGGTCTACAGATGCAACCATTAGTTAATATATCCTGTATGATTTGAAAATCTACCTCTAGGACTGTCCAGTGTCAAGAGCAGGATTTTTAGCTCAGGGTTCAGAAGTTACAATATTTTTACTAACTTCTAAATGAAATTTAGCATTTCCTTCCATTATGAATTAATTAATTAAACAAACAATCTAAAAAGGGACCCATAGGGTTCATCAGACTAGCAAAGGAGTCCCTGACATTAAGATTAAGAACTCCTGGTTTAGGAGATCAGTATTATAGGTTTACTGACTTTAGTCAGTAATTATGTTTTAATTATGTTTTCTCTGAACAAGTAACTGAAAAGGTAAGGAATATTTGGCTCATGCACAATGCTATCTGTGACAGTGAGTAGTAGGAAATGAGATAGACTCACATAGAAATGACCTCTACAATCAATCCTACCCAATAATATTTGGGGGAGGGGGAAGATATCCTCTGAACAGTAGGTAGAAGGGCAGCGAAGCTAACATCACCTATTTCACTCTTATTTTGTACCTGGATAGAGCCGTTGCATGCAATGATCTGGTTTTTCATCTCTTCATTCCACAGGCTTCGCTCTGTCAGATCTTTTAGCAAGTGTGGATTGACAATCTAAGTAGAATGGTAGATAAAATATAAAATGAACTCTCAAAAGTGACTGCTGTAAAATTTTTTTAAAAAGCCACCAAGAAGAAATGAGATATCTGCGTCTCATTCTTTTGCAAAACTCTGAGGTCCCTAGATGTAGAAAACAGCATATAGTTTCAGGTTTTTTCAAAGTATTGATTGCTTTTGCAGGTTTTTTTCCCCTATTCTTACTTTTTTCTTTAAAAAAAATTATTACATGAGATGATTCTCTAGAAGGGAGCAGAGGGAGTCATTAAAATAATGGCAAAATACATGATAGCAAAATAAAAATAAATTAAAAAGGGAAATGACAAACCAAGAATACAAATTTACACACTCAAGAATCCAAAGGAATGAAGTTATTAAACAATTCTTTGAAGCTGTAAAGCAAATAAGAATTCAAATAAAGTTCAAAACTATATATATATATATATATATATATATATATATGAGAAAGGCCAGTAATCATGTTGTAGTCTGAATACATTTCTACCAATGGAGTCATTAGAAAACACCTAGAAGTATGATAGATAAGAAAAAGTTGAAGTAAATTCTCCAAAACTTCAATTAAAAAAATCAAATTCCAGATATGGGATTTCACAACCAAATACCATAAAATCATATGCGAAAAATAGAAAAGCCTTTTAAAAGTCATCTTACTTAATTCCTTCATTTAATGATGAAGATACAAAGGATCAAACAATGCTTATTTGTGTGATGACTCATTCAAGCAGAATTAACCTACATTCCCAACATGGCTAAGTTGAAAACAATTTTAGTGGCTGAAAACTCTCACTTAGTGATATGAATTAGTAACTAAAAGTAACTACTTTTGGACTAATCTGAAAGATTCTTAACCAACATGATTATTAAAATGTAATTGCTTCATTCTTTGCATTTCTATCTCCAGTACCTTGCAAATAGCAAACTTAATAAATGACTGTTGACTGACAGCTAAAATGAATTGAAAATTAAGTGAGGTCAATGTACATAATACCAATGATAACTGAGAACTTACTAGTTTGCAGTCCAACCTACAGTTCTTATTCTATTTAGGTGTTATATAATAGCTTCAAGCCAAAGTAAAAATAAGGGAATACTTAAAATTAAATGAGCAGTAAAACAGGTTAGCCACCCCAATTCTTAAAAGATGCTTTCTAAGTTGCAATCTCCTCACCTGAAATTCTCCCGATAGAACTCTCCGAGTATAAATGTTGCTAGTGTAAGGTTCAATGGACTCATTATTCCCCAAAATCTGAGCAGTAGAGGCAGTTGGCATTGGGGCAAGCAGTAAACTGTTTCTGATGCCATACCTAGGGGGGAAAAAAAAGCAAAATAATATGATATTGGTCCCACAGCTAAAATATGCCAAAACTATTGGAATGGAAGGGAACTGAAGCAAAAATGGGAGGCAGGGGGGGAATGGAAGTGTATTTCTATGTTGGTAATACCCAATATTCCCTGACCTGTACCATCCACATTTTGGGACCCAGAGGATACTACATCTATGCTTAGTAACACCTTCCCTAAAATAGTTGAATCTCATGAAAGATAAATATATGTTGAGTGCCTATTAATTTCAAGGCCACAACATTATTGGATAAACTTACCTATATATACCCATTTCTTAACACTAAGCATCTTTGTATACTATCATTCCCTAGAAGAGGCAAAATTCAAAATACATATGACTATCACAAACTCTCTTCAACTGTTTATTCCTATAAGGACTCTATAGGAATATAATGGTTATAACTTCTCCAGACCATGAACTCACCAGAGAGGCTAATAGTGGATGGTGTTCAAAGTAAATGGTCAATAATAATTTAGTCAATAATAAAATGGTCAATAACTGTACATAAAGGCATTACAAATAAAGCATCATCTTTCAGAGAAATTTCATCAAGTTTTTTCTTTCTCTTTCTTGAAAGCATCCCTAGAGACACTTCTTACATGAGGTAGTTCTTTGTCTAGCAATACTAGGTAGGCAGTTTGTACTGCCCCTTCTTCACTATCCACTGGGAACTTTTATACATATCATGAAATCAACTGTGCTTTGACAGCCAAGCTATGTGGCACCCTGGAAGAAAACTGTATGACAAATTATTATCTCACTGGAAAAGGTAAGATACTTTCTATGACAACTACACAGGTAAAAAAACTAAATATGATAAATATACTTCCATCTCTCTTCCATCAATAGACACAATCTATGATTAAATAGTTAAGTCCCAGGGCACAGAAACATTACCCATGCCCAGGGTCACACAGGCAGTATCAAAAACGGGTATGAACAAAAATGACTCTAAACTCAGAACTCTATTCAATAAATGACACTGTTTTTACATTAATATTAATAAAATAAAAATCCTGCAACTACTTCCTATTATATACATCAAGGATTCTGGATATAATCTTTAGGTCAGGAGTGTCCAACCTTTTTAGCTCTTCTAGTTCACACATGGCTCAACAAAAACTTCCTCAAGGGCCATATAAATAATTTAATATCCATTCACGAATCCAATGCAACCGACACCACCTACAGTACAATAAAAGTAGCTGGACATATGAACAGGTCCCCCACTCCCACCAGGTTAGACACACCTGCTCTAGGTAATACTGACCAAGATGCTTGTCTTTATGTTAATGTTAACAGTCTTCAAGGTATAAAGAAAGCACTTATAAAAGAAAAATAAAACCATTTACATCTGGGTTCTATTCCTTACTCAAGAGATCATCTTGTTCTCAAGTCTTAAAAGACTCTTCATCTGCAAAATCAACGAAGACCCAAATTGTTTTTTTCCCCTAATCAAAAATCTTACTTAGTAGCTTATTTGTGTGATGACTCATTCAAGCAAAATTAGCCTACATTCCCAACATGGCTAAGTTGAAAACAATTTTAGTGGCTGAAAACTCTCATTTGGTGATATGAATTAGTAACTAAAAGTAACTACTTTTGGACTAATTTGAAAATTTGGATCCTTGAAAAAAGATCTGCTAACACTATTTACTCACTTTGCAATCTTCTCCTTAAGAACTTTCCAGTCCCACAGGTCTGTAGGAGTGACATTCCACATATCATACTGAAGAATCTGAAGAGAAAAAAAAATTTATCACAAACCACAAACCTAAAACTAGTTCAAAATTAAGTTAAAAAAAAAAAGCAAAAACAGTTCCATCAGAGTTCTGGACAGAAAATAATTCTGTAACTGTCTTAGTAAGCCTTATTCATTGCTAATTATTGATCAAACTATGAAGGTTGGAGGAAGAGTCTATTCTCCCCTCATCTTTAATAATCCTTCTCAAAAAACTTAAAAAACTTACCTAAATTAAAATCATGACAAAATTTAAAGCCACAAGTCAAAGAAAGTTTCCATGAAAAGGATTTATAGTTGGTATTCAAAGCTTCTTCTATTTTAAAAGGCATGGATATTATGAAATGTGTTAAATTCCTAACTGGCCAGGAATGTGATGTCATTTAGGTGCTGCTCTGTACAACATGTCTATTTAGAATGTATTAAAACCCAATAGTGCTAACTTAATCTTCCTTCAGATTTGCTGAATGTGATCCATTTACAATAAGCATGCCTGATTCCAGTTAGAAAAATAGATTTTTATTTCCATAATATATGTATGTATTTATTATATATAACAATATTGAATATACAATATGCTATGTATTATTAACATATTGGTATATATTAGCATATTAATACCAATATTATATCTATCTGTGAATGAGTCACCTAAATAAAAAGTAGGACACATGAAAAAGACCTGGTAGTTTGGGAAGACTCAAAATCTATGTAAGTCAGCAGCATTATTCAAAAATTCCAGCCCTCTGCCTCTCTCCTCTGAATCCCACGGAGCCAGCCCCATCCAGAAATTCAACATGTCGATTTTGAAGATCATTGCAAGAGAGATCTTTGACTCTCATGGAAACCCCACTGTTGAAGTTGATCTCTACACTTCAAAAGGTCTCTTCAGAGCTGCTGTGCCCAGTGGGGCTTCTACTGGCATCCATGAAGCCCTGAAGCTCCGAGACAATGGTAAGACCCACTACATGGGGAAAGGTGTCTCAAAAGCAGTTGAGCACATCAATAAAACTATTGCCCCGACCCTGATTAGCAAGAAATGTTGTGGAGCAAGAGAAGATTGACAAATTGGTGATAGAGATAGATGGTTCTGAGAATAAATCTAAATTTGGAGCAAATGCCATATTGGGAGTGTCTCTGGATGTTTGTAAGGCTGGGGCTGCTGAGAAAGGTGTCTCCTTGTTCTTCCATATTGCTGATCTTGCAGGTAATGAAGAAGTCATCCTGCCAGTTCCAGCCTTCAATGTGATCAATAGTGGCTCCCATGCTGGTAACAAGCTAGCAATGCAAGAGTTCATGATCCTCCTTGTTGGAGCATCAAACTTCAAGGAGGCCATGCGCATTGGAGCTGAGGTCTACCACAACCTGAAGAATGTGATTAAGAAGAAATATGGCCTGGATGCCACCAATGTAGGAGATGAAAGTGGCTTTGCTCCTAACATTCTGGAGAATTAAGAAGCTCTGGAGCTGCTGAAGGAAGCGATTGGCAAGGCTGGCTATACTGACCAGATTGTAATTGGCATGGATGTTGCTGCCTCTGAATTCTTCCGGTCAGGAAACATGACTTGGACTTCAAGTCTCCTGATGATCCCAGCAGATACATCTCTCACCTGTCAAGCTTGGGGACCTTTACAAGAGCTTCATCCAGGACTATCCAGTGGTGTCTCTTGAAGATCCCTTTGACCAGGATGACTGGGCAGCTTGGAAGAATTTTGGTTGTAGGGGATGATCTCACAGCAACCAATCCCAAGCGCATTGAAAAGGCTGTGAATGAGAAAGCTTGCAATTGCCTCCTGCTCAAAGTGAACCAGATTGTCTCCGTGACCAAATCTCTCCAGGCGTGCAAGCTGGCCCAGTCCAATGGGTGGGGAGTAATGGTTTCCCATCGTTCTGGAGAGACTGAAGATATCTTCATTGTACACTTGGTGGTGGGTCTCTGCACTGGGCAGATCAAGACTGGGGGCCCCTGCAAATCTCAGCATTTGGCCAAGTATAACCAAATTCTCAGAACTAAGGAAGAACTGGGCAGCAAGGCTAAATTTGCTGGAAGGAACTTTAGAAACCCTCAGGCCAAGTAAGCTCCATGACCATGAAGCCTCAGAGCTAGTAGATGCCAGTCACCTCTGTAGAAGTCCTCAAAAGAATGGGCAGCACCAAGTAGTAGACCAGTTTTGTTTTGGGGGATAGGGGCTCTGCTACTTAACTCCACCCCTCTCTCTTCCACCGTTCTTTGTTCTCACTGCTTCTTTCAAACTGTCTTATCAGAGATGGTACCTGATCATTTGGTCTTTTTTTGAAAGACCTCACCTTATGACTGGGCTAGAATGATCTGTTCTCACCCCCACCCCCAGTGTTGATGTGCAGAGTCATATACTTGTGATGCAGCCCCCCAACAAGCCCACAGGCCAGATCCTTTAGTGGCTTCTATGTGCAGAATAAAAGTATTCAGTAATCCACTGGAAAAAAAAAATTCCAGTGCAATCTTATACTGAAGTAACAGAAGCATAATGTCCAGAGTTAAAGGAAGTCATGATCCTCTACTCCACTCTGGTAAGATATCCTCTGTAGCAATATTGAGCTCTGATAACCACATTTCAAATGGGAAAATGACAAGCTTAAACAAAACACATCCAAGACAGATGACAGGGACCAATGATAGTTTTGAAGAATGAGAACAGCTAGGGACAGCAGCTAGGTAGCACAGTAGAGCACCAGCCCTGGAGTCAGGAGGATTTGCATTCAACTCGGACCTCAGACATTTAATAATTACCTAGCTATGTGACCTTAACCCACTGCCTTGCAAAGAAGGAAAAAAAAAAGACACAACAAATTTGCAATAAATATTTTTAAAAGATATATACCCCTAAATCTTAAAAAAAAAAAAGATTCCAAATATAGGAAATCACGAATATTGTAGAGTCAGAGAGCTAGAAAGATATTTTAAAAGTCCTTTTATTCAACCTCCTCACTTTATTTATTTTTTTTGCAAGGCAAATGGGGTTAAGTGGCTTGCCCAAGGCCACACAGCTAGGTAATTATTAAGTGTCTGAGGCCAGATTTGAACTCAGGTACTTCTGACTCCAGGGCCAATGCTCCATCCACTGTGCCACCTAGCCACCCCTACCTCCTCACTTTAAAGATGAGGAATATAAGATCCAAAAAAGAATTTCAAAATCATGTGATACAAGGATTGGTTAAAGAAGTAAGAACATTTATCCTGGAAAGAGGGAGCATTAGATCACTGTTTTAATATGTGCTACAAGAATGGTTGAAGAAATAAGAACATTTATCTTGGAGGGAGCAATATTTTAGTGTATCTGAAAAGCTATCAAGGATTACATTTATTTTGTTCAATTCGAAAAAGCAGAACCAGAACCAAAATTGGATGAAATTCCAGAAAGGCAGACTGATTAATAGGAGTGGGGGGGGGGGGGGGGGGGGAGTCATTTAAAGCTGTTAAAGTAGAATGGGTTGCCTTGAAAGACATAAAATTCTCCATTACTAGAAGACTTCAAGCAAAGGTTGAATCACCACTTACTCAGAATGTTCCAGAAGAAATTTACATTTCAGGTAAAGCTTGGATTAAATGACTTTAAAGGTTCCTTCCAAGTCTAAGAATCTATAAAGTGAACTATGGTAGTTATTTATGTGGAAAAGAACCATAAATAAAGGTAACTGTAATACTCATTTAATTTTAGTGGCAGAAATAATTATCCCATTCTAAGTATAAACAAGAGTGTGGACAAATTCTCTCAAGCCTATAGGGCACAACTGCATTCCAATAAATATTTTATCCATTTACTTACTCCTTTGCTGACTGGGGAGCCTTCATATGTTTCATATGGGCCATACTCCTTGGCCAAGTCACAGCTGGCTTCCAAGGCTCCATAATAAATGGTTTCGAAGATCTGTTTATTCAATAACTGGGCCTCTGGACTCTCAAAAGGGTATCTCATCAGGATAAAAGCATCAGCTAGACCCTGCACTCCAATACCAATGGGGCGATGACGTTTATTTGATAAACTTGCCTTAGCACCAGATTATAAAAAAGGAAGTAAAAGAAAAACATGATTAACTCACATTTCCATGATGCTTTTAGAGTTTACAAAAATTGTTACACCTTCCCCCACCATATATATATATATATATATATATATATATATATATATATATATATATATGAAAAATCTAAGACTCAGAGAAATTAAGCAATTTGTCAACAGTTAGAAAATATCAGAACCAGCAGCTCTCATATCCTAATTCCAAGTCCAGTGTCTCACTACTGCATGCTATCTTACACTCAATCACCTACACACCAAAATCTTTCAGAAATGCAACAAGGCTGGTCAGTTAGCTGTCTAGTCTTCATTACACAATATTGTCATTTCACATCATAACCTAACCAATAACCTTTTCCCAAGAAGTACATGCTTAAAAACTATAATAATTTCTTTCAAATAATTACTAGTCACAATTTACAAGATTAGTTGTTTTTCCAAACAGACATGAATCCTCATTCCTATTTTGGGGGGCAGCCCATACTATAAAAATTACTTTATCAAATGTATGTGCAACAAGAGTTCTAATAAATCTTTGCTCGTGAAAATGGAAATGTCTTTGTCCAAAAAATCTAGCATTTACTAAGATAAATTTAAAAAGCTAACTAATCATACCTCTGGGACTGGGTAATAGTTGATGTCAATAATTTTATTTAAGTTGCGAACAATGACTTTGGTAACCTCGGCCAGTTTCTTGAAGTCATATGTGTGCTCCAAAGTGACAAACATATTCACAGCCAAAGAAGCCAAGTTACAGACTGCAACCTAGAATACAAAATGATTACAAGTTAGATATCCACTGAAGCTAAATACACAATCTCAATTTCCTCAGAACTGTCCATGAACATTATATGTTCAAATCTTAGGATTACAATCTTAGCTTCAACATTTTTCTTCATCACCACAGTATATCCCACCTCTTCTCTTACTCATGCCAATTTTCTACATTCATCTTTCTAGCTATAAATTTAGAATCTGCCCTCTCCTCTATTTCTCACTAAGTACAATATCTAGGCATTTCACAAGTAGATAACTGTTGGAAAAAATAAAAGAAAGGAAATCAATGTTAAAAGAGTTGGGAAAAAAGAGAAACCCCAAGCCAATGCTGGTGGCAAAGGACTGGTCCAACCATTCTGGAAAGCAATTTGGAATTATGACAACAAAGTAACTAAAATTTGTGATTCACAGAAGATAAAAAGAAAGGTGTTCCATATTCAAAGCTAAATACATGATTTAATGGTACGTAAAAGTAAAGGAATACCACTGCACCATAAGGAACGACGATCATCAAGAATTTGCAAGGGAAGACAAATGGAATGATGCAGAACAGAGTCAAAAATAATCAGAAAAACAACAATGTGAATGCAGGGCACACACACCAAAAAATTAATGCTATGCAGTTATAATGTCTAAATTTGGCAAGAAAAGAGCTGAGAAAATACATTTCTCTTCCTTCTTTATAGAGATGGAAAATTATAGGTATGGGATGCTGAGACTATCAAATCCAGTTATGTAATGATTAGTTTTGCTGATCATTCTCTCCCTTCTCTTTTTGATTCTGTTATGCAGAGATAGCTTCACCAGGTCAGGGAAGTAACAAGAACATTTGGAAATGAATGTGATATAAAGACAAAAAATAAATATTTTAGAAGTGGTTGCAGCAGTAAATCTCCATTGTCTCCTCCCTTCAAGTTAACATTCTTCAATAAGAATCAACTTCCACACAGTTTCATTTTGAAAGTTGGCATTTCCTAAATTTAAAGTTATGGGCTTCTTTATCCCCTTCTCTCCTCCATCAAAGTTTCACCACACAAGATGATCTAGTATCCCCGTTCACAAGTTGCCCCCTCCAATTCCTGAAACTTCACGAATTTTTCTCCCTCCCTCTGGAAATCAAGTAATCTAGTAAAATACCTCATTTTACAGAGAGAAACTGAAATCCAAGAAACACAATCCCTACCCAAGGTCACATTATTTTATTAATCTAGGTTTCAACTCCCAATCTTATTTTTGCCCTGCCTCTACCATTATCTTTCATTAAATAAATTATTGTCACTCACTAAACTAAACTAAACACTTGTAAGCTCAAGACATCAAAAGTATTGCACCAGCAAACTTATCAGTACTATAGATAGAAAGGCCAAAAGATCACTAAGTTGTGGTAAGGATCATGCTGTCTACATTTCTGGGCCTATAATAATGCTCTGCCAATTATGAGAAAATGCTGAACACTCTTCCCATCCTTCAGGAGAAGATCAAAACTGGCAAGAGATTACCTTTCACCATTTGCTAGAAGAGGCTATGCTCTTGCACTCACCTCATCTTTACTAGTGTACTCTACTATTTCTGTGCACAGATTGCTGCATTTGATGGTCCCCAGGTTCTGCTGATTACTTTTCCGATTACAGCTGTCTTTGTAGAGCATATAAGGGGTCCCTGTCTCCGTCTGAGATTCAATGATGGCATACCATAGCTGCTGGGCTTTTATAACTCTACGGACACGACCTTGTTTCTCATAACTGAAAGGCAAAGTCAACATGTTATCATGAGTGTTCTAAAATGATTAAAGACAATTTGGACCAAATCAGAGGAAAGATAATTTTAAATGATCAATTCCGCTATGGATGTCCACTTTAATAGTTCAAATATCTTAAACACATGGGATTTCCTCTGTTTCTACTTTATTATGTGACCTTTACTTGCCAATGTCCCCTCTTTCTTAATTTCTCTCTGTACTGTCCCCTAAGCTCAGCAAGGACACCTCTATTTCCCTCTTCCTCTTTATGTTCTAGATCTATGAATTCACTAATATATGCAATTTGAATTGCAAAACCTCATTATGGCAGTGCAATTAGCAATTTATAACTTAAAGTCCTTGAGAATTGTGTGGTACACTGAAAAATCTAGCAACTTGCCCACTGCCACACAACTAGCAAATATCAGAGGCAGAATAAGAGCCTTAGTGTTCCTGACTCTAAGAGTAACCATCTTTCCTTACTCCACACTGACACTTCCCTTTCTTTAGTATACTCAAAACAAAATTGAGTTTCTAAAAATAACTAAGAGAAAATATTAGCAGTAACAATTAGGCAATAAAAAACCAGGTTCCTTTCTTGTCAATAGATATGATTAGTAACTTGTTATTGCTTTTGTTCAGTCATGTTCAAGTCTTTATGACCTCATTTGGAGTGTTACAGGAGAGGTTCACCATTTTCTTCTCCAACTCATTTTATAGATGAAGTCAGATTTGAACTCAGGAAGAAGAATAACCCATTAATGTTGTTATCCCATGGACATATGAACACTAACAGAGCACAGTAGGCAGCAAAGAGTTCAATGTATTTGAATTGTCTAATAATGTCAATATAAATTTCCTCCTACAGCTAATCAACCTTTGAAATAAATGTTTGATCTCTAAGCATTCTCCATTGGTAATACAATAGATATTTTCTAGAATTTATTACCTGACAGAGCAAAATAATAAAAAACGTCTAACAAAAGTTTCAGAGACCCAAAATATGGGATGGGGATACCAATGACAAAGTTTAAATGTCCATTTATCTCTTGGCCTATGTAATGAACAGGTTTGTAATAAACATTCACCTATCTATTCAACAGTTTCTACTATTAAAGTACTTATGGTCCAGAAAGGGGTTAAGATAAAAACACAGCAAGAAAATACAATTTTAAGTCATAGTTACATTAGAGAAATGCAAAATAAAGCACTATTTGATCATGTTTAAGAAAAAAAATTCAAGATGTTTAGTAACTGAGTATATGTTTTAGTTACATATTTGACTATTCTAGGTCAAGATTATCAGTAAATCAGCATTTACTAAACTATTATATACAAGATACTATGGTAGGGAAAAAAGACATAGCTAAAAAATACTTTTTTCCTTTTATCATACCTTTCATATAACTTCTCAAATTCTTCTCCCCAAACTTCATCCAAACCAGGACATTCATTAGGACACATTAGGGACCAGTCCTATAAGAGAGGAAAAAAATTCCTGTAAGGGAACCTTAATTATCTACTTCATCTTACAAGTACTAATGCATATTTATTCTTTGTCCTACAAATGGAATGCAGCAATAATTCTTTATTACTTTATTATTTTTAATTATGTCAAATATAATCTATTTTAAATAATAAGTCTCTAAAAGGTTGATACAGCATCTTCTAATGTTTTGTCCAGCATACTACATGAAGGCACATGGAGAAAAGCATTTAACAGTTACTAAATACTATAGAAAAGATAAATCTGCTTAAACTATGTCATTTACTCACTTGACCTGCACATCTACCATCAAGTACTCACCTGATTGTTTTCCACACGTTTCATAAAGAGATCTGGGATCCAGAGGGCAAAGAAAAGATCCCTGGCTCGTTGCTCTTCCTTCCCAGTGTTCTTCTTCAAATCAAGGAATTCAAATATGTCTAAGTGCCAAGGCTCCAAGTAGATGGCAAATGCCCCTGGCCGCTAAAAGATAAACCACTGCTGTTTTAAGAACTAGTATAATAATCCAAAGACAATAACATCTTAAAATTGTAGAGGAATTTTTACTTTCCAAAGAATTTTCACAATCATTACATCATTTCTTCTTCACTATGAGAAAGGCAAAGTAGGAACTGTTCTCATTAGACAGATGAGGAAACTGAGACAGGGTGATCAAATGGCTTGTTCTTCACTGGAACAGCCAAATTTCAATAGCATAACAAAATAGGCATGTAAATAATCAACTATATGCTTTGAATTCATAATTAGTTAAGTGAGAGAAAGAATGTCACAGAAAATAAGATACAATTTTAATTCTTAGAAGATAAAGCCAGCAATAAAACCTAGATAACTCCTAGACCAGTCCCCCCTCCCCTTTTCAAGGTACCAAAGTTCAGAGAAGGGGTTAATTCCTTCCACAAAATTGTTCCCTTTAGAAAAATGAAGGACAAAAGGAAGACCTGTGATGCTGAAGGCTTTCAGAAGGGAGCTAGCTCATCAGCTAGCAAAAGTGATCACTAAATAAAATACTCATAAAGGGAAGTGTGGGTCAAGAGGCCAAATCACAATATACACAAAAGTATTAACTTTATATTGATTTGCTTCCTCAACTACTCTATACTTCAGTCTTCCCCACTCCATAAAATGACAATGCTTCATAAATTTTACAAAAGACTTAGCACTTAAAAAGACATGAAAATGATCAGCTATTATTTTACAAAGCACTTCACAAAAATAAAATGATACATAAAAGGCTTAACAATAAAAAACTGCATACAAGTGAGTCACCTCACTGTAAGCAGATGTTGACCTTTAATTTTGATTCTCACACTCTGAAGAAAGTAGAATACCTTGTTACCCCCTTGATCCACATAACGAGCTGTATTGTTGTACACTCTAAGCATTGGAACAAGGCCATTAGAATTTCCATTTGTCTGAAAGAAAAAACAAAACTGCTCAGCTTAATCACCAGTGAATAGAGGCAAGAGAAAGATCGGCAAACAAAACAAATGACTCCCTCTAGCAGTAGTCCCAAGTCTTGGATGTAACCCATAAAGTTCCAACTTTCTTTTACCACTTAATATTTCCTTAAAAACAAATTGCTCAGCATAAGGAAAGCAAGGGAAGAATGTGACTCCACTAACACCTACCAATTTTATAGTAAGACAAACCCTAAACCAAGTAAAGTTAATGTTAATTCTACATATAAAGGTCTTGATATAAAACTGCCCTAGATGAGAATCTTGGCTAAGGTAGGAAAAGTAGCATGCTAAAGCAAAGAATGGAGGGGAAATTGGGTTATGTGGGGGTTGACACTTTCTTATTCAAAATATATAGATATTACTGAGTGCTCAAAAAATAAATGAATATGCAAATCCTAGGCTCTGCTCCACATTAAGTTATAGCCTTGGGCAAGTCACTTCCTCTCTTTGGACTTCAATTTTCTCATTTGTAAAATTAGAACTGTAGCAGATCACTTTAAATATTCCTCTCTTCCACCTCCAAAACTTTATGATTCTATGAATGAACTAGTTCTAAGAGAACAAGAGAAATTGAGAGCCTCACATATTAACCTGGCCACTCTGTCATATAGCAATGAGAAAATGAAATCAATTCTTATATAATAGAAAGTCATCATGTCATACAGCACTTAACAAAGCACAGTACAAATGGTTTTCCCTGAATGAGGAAAATAAAAAAGTAGAAGTAAAAAAAAAAGAATTTACCCTTAACTCTAAAGGTGGTTAAGAAAAGCATTTCTCAACCCATTGCTGTCATTTACAAGTGTCTATTCGGGTGAAAAAAAAATGAGACTTGGGGGGTAGATAGTGAAAGAAAGTATAATACTTATCAAGGCACTATGCTAAGCACTTTTGTTTTTCATAAAATATTATCTCACAAGATTTTCACATCAACTGTTAGTTTCCCCATTTTACAGATGAGAAAACTGAAGCAAATAGCAGTGACAAGTGACTTCTCCAGGGTCACACAACTAGTAGTGTCTGAGGTCAGATTTGAACTCAGTTATTTCTGACTTGAGAAGAGGGCCAGTGCCCTATCTACTGTACTTACTGTCAGCTGGTAAAGAGCTGACTGGTCATGAAAAAGAAACATTCTTTACCACAGTTCATAGTTAGGTATGGTTTTCTTTGCAGTTTACATAACTAAGGTTTGAAGCTGGCATCAGTTTCAATTAAGTTGGCATTTTTAAAGTCTCAACCAAAAAACTGGTATTGAACATGCAGAAAATTTCATGAAGAATATCTTTCAACTTTGCAGAGCACAAATCTAGTCATGGGTACTCCGTTTACCCAATTTCATTATAATGTATTTATATTACAGGATTGATATCAAAGCTAGAAAGAAAGGGAAGAGGAAGGAAATAAGCATTTAGAAAGTGCCTACCATGTGCCAGGCACTGTTTTAAGTATTTTTTATAAATATCTTGTTTGAAATCAAAATAACCTTGCAAGGTAGTTAAAGCTATTCACATTTAACAGGTAAGGAAACAGGCAAACAACACTGAAGTGATTCATCTTAAGTCGGATTTGAACTCATGTCCCCCTGACTCTATCCACCAGCTGCCTCCAAGAATGACAGTTGTCATCTATTCCAATCCACTCATTTTTACAGAGAAGAAAAATAAGGTCCAAAGAAAAGGTACTGGCCCAAAAACCACACAAGCAGTCAATAGGATAGATGGAACTATACCTGGATCTTTTTAGTCTTGGTCAAGTTCCTTACTACTTTGGATTTATACTACACACTCCTGAATTCATATTTTTTTTCAAGTCAAACCTTGGACACTTACCCCAGCAATGTAACTTCCAGTAGCTCTGATACAACTCACAGCAACTCCAATGCCACCAGCTGACTTGGAAATCAGTGCACACT
The DNA here is from genome assembly GCF_037893015.1 of Macrotis lagotis. Taxonomy (NCBI): domain Eukaryota; kingdom Metazoa; phylum Chordata; class Mammalia; order Peramelemorphia; family Peramelidae; genus Macrotis; species Macrotis lagotis. Next base: position 836,619,940 of record NC_133658.1, on the reverse strand, counting down.
GCTTTAAAGTATCATAAATGCCTTCAATACTATCATCTTTCATACTCAGAAGGAAGCAACTACAAGAAAAGAAAGGAAACATGTAAAAGTAAATAGTACTGAGACAAAGTAGAATGTCACTGTATTCTCAGATGACAATAATATTTATAGAGTATAAGAGCAGAAATTATAAAGGAAATTTTTAATCTTCAAAATTAGTTTTATCTCTCCTAGGCCCTGATTTTACTAGTATGAGAAAGCCTGGAAGATAAATCCAGAAACTGTCTTCGGACATTTTTGTCATCCTGCCACTTCCCATTTACTACAAACTTCCTCTCCAAGTAAGGTCATTAGTTGACAAGACTCCACAGAACTGTCATTCTAGCAATAACTCACACCTATAAGTCATCTAGTAATAATAAGCACTTTCCTAACAACAATCTAGCATAGTAGATAGTACAATCATCTACAGATGAAGAAACTGAGGATCAAGAAACTACAGAATGTCCCAATCACCCAGAGTCATTCATCTTGGCCTTTACCCCACTGCTGGACTTTAATGACTCTGGAAGAAAGAGTAAGACTGACAACTTTACACAACTCTGTCTCACTTAAATCCAATTCATCTAAGTCAAAACTCCAACATTTGGATATCACTGGTCCTCTTTGAAAATGAAGGACAAACAGCAAGGTTATTCAGGATCCCTGTATCCAAATCCAGTGTCCTTTGTACTACGCAATGCTGTCTTGACAGTCAACCTGTTTCTACATTAATATCCCTTAACTATTATTTCTAAAATACATTTTCTTTTGTTTGCATAAGGAGCAAAAGCTACTTATTGTATCTCCCCCAAGATCTTATTCTGGTTTTCAAGACCATCCTTAAATGTAGTCACTTGTTATTTTCAACTATTTCTCCAACTAATCTCTCTGAGGATTCTTACTCAACACAAAGGTTCTACCTACCCTAAATGTCCATTTATCTCTTGTCTGTGTAATAAATATTCACCTATCCAACAGTTTCTACTATTAAAATACTTTCAGTCTAGAAAGGACATAAAACACAGCAAGAAAATAAAGTTTTAAGTTATATAATTACATTAGGGAAATACAAAATAAAACACTATTTTATCATGTCTAAGAAAAAAAAATTCAAGATGTTATTGCCCTCCTCCCCACCTGTCTCTTTACAAAATGTCCCTCCCTCTTTCCTAACATTTACTTCAAGGTCCACATTAAGTCCTGCCCTTCCCTTCAAAATTTCTTATCCCCTCCCCTTCACTTAAAGTATCAATACCTGTTTAGGATATATTCTGTGACTTTTTATTTCTTACCTAGAGTGACTTCAACGAGACTATAAAGCTGTTTAAGAGTTGGAATTTATTCTCCTACACTTATAAAGAAACAGACCCCAAGTGAGCCTAGATCTGACTGGTCTTCTTCCAGTTTGGGTATATTCCTTCTTAATATTTCTTCTCCATAGCATTTAGCATAGTGTGGGGGAATTGAAAGTGCACTCAGTAAACATCTAATTGGAAGGCTACTCTGATTTATGTTAGTGAGAAAGATTCCCACAGGCAGTAACTCACTCCATCAACAAAAGTCTATCTACAACTTGGTACATCAAGTCTAGGGAGCTCCCTGAGGTAGAGACATTGTGTCAGGGATGGGATCTGAACTAGGTGTTTGTGACTCCTAGCCACTTACACCATCATTAGTTCCTTCCCTGCCCCCCCCCCCACTATAAACATCCACAACATTCAAAAGAAGCAAATTCCTTCCTTCCTTCTTCCCGGACTTTCTTTGTGCCTCCAGGCTGTATCAGTGGTATTAGTAGTGCCTGGCATACAAGATCAAATCAATCTGGCTTGTTTGCAATATCTAGGAACTGATCTGCCTTTTCAAGGGTAATTGAAGGAAAGCATTAAGTTAACTATGTGATCCAGGACAGAGCAGACCCACATCTCCTGAAAAGGCATAAAGTATCTAACATTTTGCCCAAAAAACAGAAACATTAGGTCAAAAGGTCACATCTTAATAGTAATATATTTTTCAGCAGCTAAGACAATTCTTCCGCACTGAGGAACAAAACTAATTCTTTGGGGAGGCTCCAGAATCTTCAGTCCAACATTCTATAAAAATACTGCTAGCTATTTATTGCTCAACTAAAAATTCCCTTCAATACAGAGGCAAATATTCTATCACAAATCAAGCATTTTGGGTACAGATCTAAGACCTAAAGTCATCTTATGTGATTGTCTGAACTGCTCATATTCTGAAAAATACTAAAAAGAACAACTATTCCAATTTTTTTTAGACCAAGTTTGTCTTGATATGACATGATATGTGACATACCTAGAAAGTTGGGGACGGTTGGTGCCTGCATTAAAGAGGGTGGGAGAAGCATGAGTGAACCATCTCTCAGAGAGAAGATTGTAGGTTTCAATTGCAGCATCAATATCTTCTTTGTGAATCCCCACAGACACTCTCATTAACATGTGCTGAGGTCGTTCAGCCACTAAAATTAAGAGAAAAAAGCAATTCTTTTATGATCTGATCTGAGGTTCACCATAATAAGTTTAGAACAAATGCTGAAGTCAAAAAGAAAAATGCTAATTAGAAAACCTTAAAGGGAAAATATAAAAACATTTAGTATTTAGAAGATAGACCTTTTAAGTGAAGAGTAAAAAGTTCATTATGCAACACCACAAAGAAAACAAATCAATCAATGTTTAATTCTTACCCTTTCCATTGATCTTCAACAAATAGGAACGTTCTAAGGTCTAGAAGAAAAATCAAAGTAGATACCATAAGTCATTCAGATTACAATTTAATTGAGGTATCACAAAATGTAGTAGCTGAGACAAACTTGAGAGATCCTAGACCAACATTCTGATCTTACAGAAGAAACTTAAGTCTTCAGAGATGCACAGTATCTCCCATAGGTCACAAAACAAAGTCAGTGACAAAGCCAGGTCTAGAACTGAGATCTCCTAGCTCATAGTCAGACTCTTTACAAAGTCAGTCACAGTAAAAACTTTAAAACTCAACTATTAGGGGCAGCTAGGTGGTTTAGTGGATAAAGCACCGGCCCTGGAGTCAGAAGTACCTGGGTTCAAATCCAGTCTCAGACACTTAATAATTACCTAGCTGTGTGGCCTTGGGCAAGCCACTTAACCCCATTTGCCTTGCAAAAAAAAAAAAAAAAAAGGGTCTGAAGCCATTAAGACTTATCAGGAAGATAAGTCTCCAGATCCAGTACTCTATCTACTTTGCCATCTAGCTGACCCCAATTTGCAATATGACACATAGCAAATTGTAGTTGCTTTAAAAATATCTAATTGAACTGAATAAAGGACTAGCTTCATTCTAATACCCTCCTATTATTATACTTTTGGCATTTTAAGAGCTTGGATTTAGAACTATGATAAAAATTCCAGAAAAAAATTATTTTATAATTAATAATACCTGGGTAAAGTACTTTGTATAAATGTTATCATATGGAGAGCATGCTATAATTTAGGATAATTTTGAAGAATCCTTCATTACCACAAAGCATTCAAGCCACTATTCTCAATGCTAAAGAGAAAAGGAAAAACCCCAAATAAGGGTAGAAAGTCCCAGCTAGCTCCCTCTCTCTTCTGCTAATTCCTTAAATTACTTAGTTGTTTTTTAACAATTTCTCACTCCCACAAAAAATAAATAAAATAAATTCAAAACATTTCTTACCTTAAAGCCAAAGTAATTATAAGAAAAATCTCGATCATAAATAATGGCAGAGTTGAGTCGCTAATGGGAAAGAAGGTCAGAATTAGCTTAACTGAAAAATTTCCTCCAACAGTCTTTTTCAAAAATAATATACAATTTTGTTTCATCCAACTACAGGAAAAAAAGCCAATCAGAAGATACCTAATCAGCGTATATTCCATTATTGTCTATAAACATAGATTTCTCTAAAATCTACACAGAAGGTAGGATTAAAATTTAGTAGTTTTGGAACTGTATCATCATATAAAAAAGTTTATTTCATTTTGTATGCTGAAAAATAGCTTAATTCTCAAAATTCAAAATGACTACTTGAAGCTAACTTCTTATTCTTCTAAATGTTTTCTATGCCCTGCAAAATAATCAGAAACAGTTGCAAATTTTGCACTAAAATTTTTTGGTCAAAATATTGTTTCATCAAAAGCTTTAATGCAACTTTGGACATGTGGTAAATAATTGGAGATGAAAAAGTCTTAAGACAAAAATAACAGACTCAGTATGGATACACTCTTATCTGAAGTTAACTTTACAACTGGCTTTTATCAGCTATCAACCCAAATATCCATTACACAAGTAAAGTCTTTGAGAGATTTAAAGCTTAAAGGAAAACTAAATGACCACAGAGTTATAACTTTAGTACTGGAAGGGAAATTAGATCTCATCTGATTCAACCCCTTCATTTTATAGATGAGGAATTGGGATTCCAAGACAATGCTGATAACAAATAATTGCATAATTCATTATTTCCTTTTGGCCTCATATGCCCATGTCACAATAAAGCTTTGGGGGGCAGCTAGGTGGCAGTGGATAAAGCACTAGCCTTGGAGTCAGGAGTACCTGGGTTCAAATCTCAGACTTAATAATTAATTACCTAGCTGTGTGGCCTTGGGCAAGCCACTTGTCCTGCAAAACTAAATAAATAAATAAAGCTTAAAGGACTCCATGAAATCCTTCAGTTCAACCTGCTCATTTTTAAAAAAGTCAACTAAGTAAATAAATCCTTGTGTTTGCAGACCAACCCCTTGTTTAAAACTCAGTCACTCCTCTCCACCAAGCCTCTTCCCTAAAACCTTACCATACCAATCTAGTACAATTAACTCCCTCCTCAATTTTCCTAATAATATGCAAAAAATGTGTAAAATGTGCAAATATATGTAAATATACCCCAAGCCTCCCAACTTCCCAGTGGAATGTAAACTCCTTGAGGCCAGGGACTTTTATTATTCATGATTTTATTTATGCAGCATAATGCCCCTGTACTAGTAGGCATTTAACAAATGTTAGTTGAGTTGAATTTAAGCATAATTCAGAAGAGTTAAGAAGACCCATATCCTCTCCCTACCTTCCTAATGCCTCAAATTTATTATGAAAGGTACTAGAGCAAGGAAAGCAACTAGACAGGAAGATAAAGAACTTCTTTAAAAAACTGGGTGATATAAAAACAAAAGATACCCAAAAATAAAATCAGTTTAAAAAAGATGAGAAGGACCTTTAATACCACTGGTGAAACAGACAGTATACAAAAATGACCCTTCCCCCACCATCACTAATATAACACTCTGAAACATAAATCAAATGCTATCACTAATATAATCTACTGTGTTCACATTTAGTTGTGGAGGACTGGTTAAATAATAGCTACATAAACATAGTCTCTCTTAAACATTTGATAGTGATAACATATTCCCTTTTTAGGGAGTATTCTCTGTCCCATATATCAAACACCAATGGCAGAAAATGCTTGCTATATTCTCTATAAACAGGCAAGTAAGTCATTAAAATAATACAACATATAATGCAAAAAAAAATTTCATGAGAGACATGACACTTACATCTTTATTGGCTAATACAATGTCTAGGGTTGTTTTTGCCACCATTGGAGAATGCCTGTCATTAGAAGGATTTACATAGTTATAAAGATCTTCCATCACATCTGAAAAAAAAACAGAAAAATTATTTATCCTTGGAAGAAACAATTTTAAAATTCTAGATATGTTAGTATTTTCTTTCTCTTATTTCCAAGGTCTCATAAACTTTGAATCATAGGAGCTTACTTTTTAGCAGAACCTTGGCCTGATTTTCTCAACAGCTAGTCATATCAAATACTGCCAATCTTAAAATGTGAATTCTGATTCATAGGGAAAAAAAAAACCATGACTCAAGACCTGGACAATATCCTAGGAATTCAGGGTTATGGACCACTAATTTGATCTAACTTCATCTCATGACACTGGTCAAGTAGCTTTCTTTTGTTTCAGTTTCTTCATATTTTAAAATGACCATGATAGAATGAAATGCTTATTAATAGTTAGAGAAAAAGGGAACTGGTGTATAGTTGCCAATCTATTTCTTCTAACAGTCCCATAATTTCAAACTGCTAAGACACTCAAGACACTGGGGTTTTGAGGTTGTTTTTTTTTTCTTTCAGAGGAAAAGAAGAGGTGGAGAATTGAAAAGTGGCAACAAGATAATAAATTGAAATATTTTTAACAAAAAAAAGTATTTTTATTCACTATCAGTTCTTACCAGTTTCCTTCCATTTTCAGAGAAGGGTAAATTCTCTCAATTTTCCAACTCAGACTCACCACTGAACACTTTCTTTGTTTCTTTATGCAAATTAGAAACAGCAATCCTGGCTGCTAAGATGGCATAGTCTGGGTGCTTGGTGGTCAAGGTTGCAGCCGTTTCAGCAGCCAAAGTATCTAATTCCACTGTGGTCACCCCACTGTATAATCCTTGGATAACTTTCATGGTGATTTGGGCCTAGAGAAACAAAATCACAGATTCTCTATCTTTCATAAAAATAAAAGGAAAGCTACTTTTTTTGGTTAGGTTTTTGCAAGGCAATGGGGTGGGGGGGAGTGGCTTGCCCAAGGACACACAGCTAGTTAATTATTAAGTGTCGGTGAGGCCCTATTTGAATTCAGGTACTCCTGACTCCAGGTACTTCTATCCACCACACCACCCAGTTGACCCCAAAAGGAAGGCTACTGAGAGTAATTGTAGCAGGTCGAATATTCCTGGATACCCTCTATTACAATGGAACTTTGGTGAACACACTTGTCTCTGGTTTGGGGTGGCTAGGTGGCATACTGGATAAAGCACCAGCCCTGGAGTCAGGAGTACCTGGGTTCAAATCCAGTCTCAGACACTTAATAATTACCTAGCTGTGTGGCCTTGGGCAAGCCACTTAACCCTGTTTGCCTTGCAAAAACCTAAAAACAAAAAAACAAAACAAAACAAAAAAAAAAAAACAGGATGATGAAAGGCAAGGAAGGACCAAGAAATTGAAATTAAAAATAGTGTGTAGAAACTAGCATCTTGTAGAAAGAGTACTAGATTTGGAATTGGCAGACACAAGTTAGAATACTGAATCCTATGGTACTAGCTATGTTAGGCAAATCATTTCATCTCTCAGTCTCTGTTCTATCCTTCCAAAATCACATTTGTACTTCAAGCAGCTAGGAGGCACAGTGGATAAGTGTCAGGTCTGGAGTCAAGAAGGCTCATCTTCACGAGTTTAAATATGTCCCCAGATATTAGAGATGTTACTATTAGCAAGTTTCCTCATCTATGAAATGAATTGGAGAAAGAAATGGCAAATCATTCCACCATCTCTGCTGAGAAAACCCTAAATGGGGCCACTGAGTCAGACATGAGTGAAACAATAGAACAGTAAGTACCGAGTGGAATATTTCCAATAAAACCATTTCAGGGTTAATATTCCTAGTGAAATCCTCTCAGAGTTAAGAAATAATAAAGAAAGAACAAACTATTATTCTTAAACCATTTCTAGAAGAAAGCCCCTTGTATTCCAAACAGGTGGCTCACTCTAACTTTTGATAAGACTACTTTTGCTGACTACTAAAAGGATAGTAAACTTTTTCCCATAAGAAGAATCTTGCATTCCAAAGAAGCTCATAAGACTCCTCTCTTGTTTGATGATAAGTAGACTGTTCCTAGACCGTGCATTCCAAGACAAGTTACATTACTTCAATAAGATAGTTATAATCCTGAAGGTTTTATTCTCATCATCTGGATGGTGAAGTAAAATTTTCTGAAAACCTTTCAGTTTTTTTCTTTGTTGCTGGGGTAGATTTTCACAAGTAGAATGTAACTCTGAAGACTAACCAATGAGTCGACAGAGAGGGACAATAGGGAAGAGAAGAGGATGCATTAGGCCATACAATCTTGCTTGACTGTCGATTCAGGGTAGCTCCTTGATCTTCACTATTTTTTTGAGACTTGGAGTGTGCCCCTTTCTCAAGAAAAGTCAAAAGAAACTTTTTTTTTTTGCTCAGAAGACTCTATATTAGGGGGTGGCTAGGTGGCGCAGTGGATAGAGCATGGGTCTTGGGAATCTGGAGGACCTGAGTTCAAATCTGGCCTACGGCACTTAACTGAATTTACAAAGATTGTCTTCTAGTTAATTACTAGACAGTTCCTTTTATTCATACTTTTAATGAATTTATCTTGATAAATCATTTCTGAATTTGTTAATTATACTTTCCTAACAAACTGACCATAAAGAAAACAACCCCTGTGATCTGGAGTATATAATTTACAGAGTAATAAGGAAGTAGGTGCCATAAGCTGGCATTTAGCTATAACAGTAATTATGGTAGATTTTTTTGATCCTAAGGGACCAAGTAGGATTAGATATTAGGAAAGTCAAAAGGTTCAGTACCTTAAGTAGAGTTCAATAATCAGTGCAAGTTTAGAAAAGCATTGAAAGTCCTAGAGTCAAAGACAAAAAGATCCTCTGGACCTTTGTTTCAAACAATAAATTCAGACTTTCAAGAAATCACTAGAAAATTACAACCAAGGAGAATAAAAGAAAGACTCAAATCTAGGAAAGAACAGAAAATATATTTACTTACAGGATCAACAAATTCCATGTTGAGTCCATAGCAAAGTTTCTGGATCCTAGAAGTAATCTTGTCAAACATGACCCGCTCCTGGCGGCCATCTAAGAATCAAAACATACATTTTGTGTTAACATTTTTCAAATTAGTAATTACTAAAAATTAAAATAGGCTAATTTTTCAGTCACATATTCTTTTGCAAAATAAATAATGATAACCAGAGATTCTAGGTCCCCATTCATGTCCAATCCAGTTAAAAGTGCTTTCTTGAACAGGGCTAACTAAGAGATTATAGAAGACTATAGTTGTTTTTCCAATATCAAAAACCAAGATCGGAGACATTTTGAATATCCCCAGCTTCCCTTTTTATTATAATTTTTTCATACACATATTGATTTAACCCTTTTTGATCCCCTATTTTCAAAATTGGCTTCACTTACTAAAGTAGTTTCATATGTTCACTACCTCAAGTGAAAAGCACTATTTCCTTTCAATTGCCCTAAAACTGTCTTTCTATTGTGTTCAGGAAACTTCCTTAGCTCTAATATTTTATTTTGATGGAGAAATCTGTGGTTACTCTATTCAATTTGACAAGGTCAAAATCAACAACCATTATTTAGCACCTCCAGCGTAGAAACCACTGGCCCAGAAGCTGGCAAAGAGATTCTAGTTTAAATAAGACAAAGTCCCTGCCCTCAAAGAACAGTTCAGTAGGATGAGGGTATACAAAATACACACATTCAAATTTTATCTCTTCCAGGAAAGGTTCCCTGATCTCCCTCCCTAATTGGCAAGGAGAGTGTTATATGAGGTCAGAGAAAAAGAAAGCCTCTTAGTGCATTTTAAAAGATGGATAATAATTCAACATGTAAAACATAAAGGAGCAAAAGGGAGGCCTTCAGCAAATCAGTCAGTTAATAAATAAGTGTTTACTATTACTATAACTCAGGAAAATCCCTGAGCTAAGTACTGGGGATATAACTAAAAGCAAAAACATAGTTTCTGCCCCCCAAAAGTAGGCATGGAAATAAAAATTATAAGGGTGATGTCTAGTATTCACCAAGTACTCCAGTTCGAATGGAACATATACTATTATTTTCTGGGGTGGTGGGGGGAGACTAAGATGATATCAGACTGTGTGGAGGGTTCCAATTGCCAGGCTAGGAAATCTGACCTTTACTCTGGGGTTACTATCTGCTAGAGGATTCTGAATACAAAAATAACCAAATCTATATTTGGCAGTATGAAAAGGAGTCATTAATGAGGGAAGAGAGTTGAGGCAAGACTGTAAGAGGCTACAGCAACAATTTTAGACTTACTCTGGGTAGGAGAAGTAGGAAAAGAAAAGGAATTTTTGAGAGGTTGTAGAGGTAGACTATGGAACTTCACAAAATTTAAAACTTGAAAAGGTCAGCAGCATTTAGTCCAACCCATACACAAGAAAAAGAATTTCTATTACAACACAATCAAGTATCAACCATTTGAAGACCTCCAATGAGATGGAATCAAACGTCTCACCTCCCAAGGTACCCACTCTTTCATCTGATAGCCTTTCTAGCTATCATGTCTCCCATTTCCCATTCTTTGTGAAGTCTTCTCTTTTCAAGATTAACCAGTTCCTTTAACCAAACCTCATGGCAGGTAACTCAGTCTTTCACCATTTTGGTGACCCTTCTCTGGACATTTACTAATTTATCAATGCTTACAGACTTGCTCAAGAACAGGCATGAGAAAAGAGTCAAAGGTAACATTAAAGCCTATATAGGAGACTGGGGAAATGTTGATGCTATTGAGAGAAACAATTAAGTTTCAAGAAAAGAAGGTTTGGAGGAAAAATAAGTTTAGATTTACATATGGAACTGGGAGAATGATACCAAAAGGACATCTAAATCAACTGTAAAGACTTTGTTGGTAATTAGAATTGTGGATCTGTAGCTCAGGGGATGACTCTGAGAGATGTTATAGAGGTAGAATCAACAAAACTTGGCCAGTGATTAGATATAAGGGGTTAAGAGAAAAGAAAGAGTTGAGGATGACTACAAGGGTTCAAACCTAGGAGACTGTAAAGATGTTTGGACCCTCATTAGAAAGAGGGAAGTTAAGAGAAGAGGTGAGTTTAGAGAAAATTGTGAGTTCTATTTTGGATATGCTGTGATAGAAATGCCAATAGATCAAAGGATCATGAATTTAGATCTCCAAGAAACCTTAGAGATCATCTAATTCTAGTTCAATTCCCTCACTTTAGACATAAGGAAAGTAAAATCTAGGAGGATAAACTGCCCAAGATGACACAGGAAATAATACTAGGAAATGACCCAGATACTTTCTCCAAAAGCAAGAGGTCTTTCCATGGCAATAGGATGCCTATGAGGTATCCAGGTATAGAGTTGGCTTTCAACTTTTGTTTTCACAAGATTTCTTCACCTTATCAATCTCTTACCTTCCATTCCAACTGTCATTCTCTGAATCAAACCCTACTCAGTTCACTCCATGGCTAGACTACAAGTATCTCTACTTCTTATCCACCCCTATACATAGCTGGACTAATTTTCCTTGTTTAAAAAAATTTATTCCCAAGCAGCTCCCTCAACAAAGTATAATACTCCAATTAATCAGCTGTTTAAGAAGTAATTCTGATAATGATGCTAACAACAGCATGGTACTAACATTGACCCTTCACTTAAATATTGCCTTCTTTATATTATTCAAGAACCTACTGCCATTACCTCTTGTCTTCCACATACCTAATCCTTTAATCTGACCCTAACCCCTGAAAGGCTACCACTCTCTGTTTCAGTAATACCTATCTTCTTAGTATTTCCACACAGAAGATATTGATGCCCACCTGGGCTTATCTGCTCACATATATCTGTTTAGAATGGCTTTCTCCTCAATCTTTATCATCCTTAACCTCTCTCAAACATATGACACTATCAGTCACCTCCTTTTGAATATTCTGTTCTCTATAGGTTTCTTTGACATGGTTCTATCATGATTCTTCTCCATCTGTCTGACAGTTCCTTCTCAGTCTTCTTTGCTGGCTTTTCATTTATGTCATGTAACAATCTATCCCTCCTCCCCCATTTTCTTTTCTATACTATCTTACTTGGTGATCTCATCAACTCTTATGAATTCAATTATTATCTTTTTTTTTTTTTACGTTTTTTGCAAAGCAAATGGGATTAAGTGGCTTGCCCAAGGCCACACAGCTAGGTAATTATTAAGTGTCTGAGACTGAATTTGAACCCAGGTACTCCTGACTCCAAGGCCCAGTTCAAGAAACCCTTTTCAAATCACTTTCATCTATTCTAATGGTCTCAAACTCGAACTGAGTTGTCTATTAAAGCAAGATACAGAAAACTGCAAATCAGAATTCTATGTTGGACTATATATCTTATTTTTTTAAAACATTTTAATCTGGTTCAGATGCACTCAGATTTGGAGCTGAATTTAATATTTCTATCTACTCTATCTTCGATGTAACTAATAATTTATGTTTCCATTATTAAAATGCATACTCTCTGAGAGCAGGGACTGCTTTTGATTTCATCTTTCATTGTAGTTCCAGAGCTTAGCAATGTCTGGCAAATATTAATTCTTTTTGTCTGACTAACTGACCTGCCCTTCAAAATTCATTCACATCTTATCTCTTTGAAGTCACTCTGTACAACTATACAAATTCTCATCTGAATCATTTCAATATCCAATCACATGCTGTCTTGTTTGTCTTTTCCCAATGTTAGCCTGTTCTCTCCAACTAGAAAGGAATCTTGGCAGGTAGGCAGACTTAGGTAAGTCACAAGTCTTGGCAGGTAGGCAGACTCAGTTAAGTCAAGACTGGACTAGATAACCTCTCAGATACTTTAAATATTTACATAAAGACTTACATAAATATAACTTATCTCGATGCAGATTCTGAACACCTCTTTTCTGAAATGAAAATATTTGTGTTGAAAGATTCTCCAGTATCTTCTCTACCATTAGGCATCCCTTTCTATTTAGATATTAGGTTCCCTTTCTACCCTTCCTCAAGCAGCTGCAAGCTGCTTCATGTAGGTGAGAACAATAGATCAATCAATAAACAATTATTGGGGATAAAGCACAGACCCTGGAGTCAAGAGTACCTGGGTTCAAATCTGGACACTTAATAATTACCTAGTTGTGTGGCCTTGGGCAAGCCACTTAGCCCTGTTTGCCTTGCAAAAACCTAAAACAAACAAACAAAAAAAAAACAATTATTAAGTTGCTAAGGGGGGGGGGGAGATAAAAAAGAGGAATAAATCAGTCTGTGTAGTTAAGGAACTCCCAGTTTAGCAGGGTGGGGAAACAGAACATCTGGTCACAGGGTCAAGAAATATATAAGGGTCAAGAAATCATTTGATCAGATGCTACCACAACAGGCGAACTTGATACTCACACCAGAGACCAGTCTGGACCAACCAGACTATATTGAAGACAGGAGCCATCTCGATATTTGTACTCCACTCAACAGGAAACACAGGACCTTACTTACTAAGCACTTAATGGAATTGCAGAAGATCAAAGTTGGAAGAACACTCAGAGGACATCTTATTCAACTCAAAGCTAAACAAGAATCATCATAACCAAAAAAGTGGTCCTCTATCTTTTTTGCCTCTAGTGGCAGGAATCCACTACCTTTTGAGGCAACACATTCTTCTTTTGCTTAGTTCTAAAGATTAGATTCTGCCTCTCTTTGTCACTACAACCTTCTCATTTTACAGATGGTAAACCTTGAATCCAGAGAGGTGAAGCAGTTTAATATACATTCATCTGATGAATCCCAGTTCTGTAAGAGACTACAAGTGGTCTTTGAACTCCAAACCCAATCATTCCACTGAGAGAAAGTAGAAGTAAAAGGGAGGTCATAAGACATGAAAAGAGTTCCAAGACCAACAAGGATGAAGTGTCACAGAGTAGTGTTGACTGCTTATTAGAAACTGCACTGTACTCCAAGAATACTAGCTCTACAATTGCATAGTACTGCAAGAATACTAGCTCTACAATTTGGAATTATTTCCAAAAGGCAATTAAACTATGCATACCCTTTAATTCAGCAATACCTCTATTAGGTCTATACCCCAAAGAGACCACAAAAAAGAATTTTTAAAAAAATCCATGTACAAAAATATTTGTAGAAGCTCTTTTCATAGTGGCAAAGAACTGGAAATTGAAGGGAATGGCTGAACAAACTGTGATATAAGAATGTGATGGAATGCTATTATTTCATAAGAAATCATAAGATGGGCAGGACTTCAGAATAGCCTGGAAAGACTTGCATGAATTAATACAGAGTGAAATGAGCAGAACCAGAAGAACAGTATACACATTAACAGCAACATTGGGTGATGATCAACTAGGGTGGACTTGTTCATTTCAGCAGTACAAAAATCAAGGACAATTCTAAAAGACGTATTTTGGAAAATATTATTCATATCCAGAGAAGAAAACTGCGGAGTTTAAAATACAGGTCAAATCACCTTCATGTATTCTAATGTCAAACTGGAAAACTCCAAGTCAGCATTTTATCTTCAATTTTTAAAAGTTATCTTCTTTATCATGTGCTTCTTTTTTTTATTTTGATTTGATTTTTCTTTCACAACATGATTAATATGGATCTATGTTAAACACAGAGGGAGAAAAATATGTAACTCAAAAGCTTACCAAAAATGATTGTGGAAAAATATCTTCGTATGCAATAAATAATAAAAATAAATGTGTTTGTGTATATATCTATATATACATAAATACAAAGATACTTAGCTGTCTTTCAGATGATAGTGTGGTCGAGTAATAACCTCCCAGGGACCCAGCTGCCTGATCTCTGATCATAAGAACGAATCTGATGGGTGCTTAGAAAGCTTCCAATATAATCTATATAATTTAATATGAAATGAGGATACAGCACCCTCATTTCATGAGGCTCCTACACTAATGAACCCCCGGAGGGAAAGGTCACCCCTCCCCTCGCCGCCTTCTTAGTGTCTGCATCCCCACTCCCCGGGGCAGCGTCGGGCACAGAGGGGCTCCAGATGCCCGCGCGGGCGGGAAGTCGGACCTGAAACGGCCGTAGTGTGTGCTCAGTCCCTCCCGGGTGCCAGGCCCCGGGCTGGGCGCTGCCCGCGCCGGGAGCTCACGCTCTAAGGGCACGGGAAGGGAAGCGGGGCCCGAGGCCGCCTCCCCTCCCCCGCCGGGCGCGGGCTCCGCGCGGGAAACGCAGAGGGCAGGGCGGGGGGGACGGCCGCTCCCGCCAGCCGGCCCGCACCCCTCACCCGCTCCCCGCCGAAACCCCCCGCCCGCTCCCCGGCCCTCACCTCGCTTAATGACGTGCATGGCGGCGGCTGCCGGGGCCCGGGCGCAGTCTCGGGAGGGAATCTTGGGCTGCAGAGTCCAAGCAGCGAGGCGCGCGGCGCGGACCGGGTGTGGCGGCGGGCGAGCTGGGCTGCGGGGTCGGGCCGGGGCCGGGGCCGGGACCGAGACTCAGGGCTGGGGCGGCCCGAAGCTTCAGGGCGCAGCAGGAGCAGCTGAGGCCGCTGCGGGACAACGGATCCGAATCCTCTTCCCGCTCCCGCCAACCCCGACGCACAATAGCGCGCGCCTGGACCGCCCCTTCGTGACGTCATCCGCCGACGACGCTAGACGGAGATGGGCGGGCCCCGGCGAAGCTCGCGCGCGCTCCTCACCCCCGCCGGAAGCTCCTCCTGGCCGCTTTCCGGCCAAACGGAGCATGCGCGAAAGCCTAACCCTCCCTGCCGGGAGAAGTGGCCCCGGGTCCTCCCGGCTTCGCCTAGTCGCCTCGATAAGGTTTTCCTCCCTTGGTTATCTGCAGTTTATCCTGAACGTATAAATATTTACATATTTGCATATGTACATGCATCTATTTTGCGTATTTGTGGATATGTACGTGTGCATATGGCCAGAGGGTCTTGGCCTCTTACTTTGAGTTTTGTTTTGTTTTTTTAGCCTTCCAAAAAAAAAAAAGACTCTTAATTTCTTTCCTTTCTTACCTGCCCTAGCCACTGAGAAACCTGGCAGTCTTTCCTTCTCAGCTGAATTTTGTATTGGGAGGAGGGAAGGTGGCTGTTGCAGGCCTCTCTTCCTCAGCTCTCTCTCTCCCTGGAGAGTCTCATTAAACTGTGAGCCCGGGAGGTCCGGGTCTCCCGCTGCACCCCTCCCCCCTTGGCTTGAATCCGATTCACACTTCATGAAGTCACCTGCCTGGCTTCATGGTCTTCCAGAGTGAAGCCTAGGTGACCCGGTGGATAGTCTCTTACATAGTAAGAAAGACTCAATCTGAGCCTTAGCAGTTTTGCCTGAGGTTTCCTCATCTGTAAGAAAGCAAACTTTAAAAATTTAAGGTTAAAAAAAATGACAAACTAAAGTTTAAACATGAAGTTTTATTCTCTTAAGATTCACCATGGGGGCGGCTAAGTGGTGCAGTGGACAGAGCACGAGCCCTGGAGTCAGGAGGACCTGAGTTCAAATTTGGACTCAGACACTTAATAATTACCTAGCTGTGTGGCCTTGGGCAAGCCACTTAACCCTATTGCCTTGCAAAAACCTAAAAAAAAAAAATTCACCATGAAACCTATAGGTAGAGGCCAATATGGTAATGACCTTCCCTAACTGAGAGAGAAGGGAGTATTTACTCATTTAAAAAAAAAGGGTAAAAGAGGGGCAGCTAGGTGGCACAGTGGATAAAGCACCGGCCCTGGAGTCAGGAGTACCTGGGTTCAAATCTGTTCTCAGACAATAATTACCTAGCTGTGTGGCCTTGGGCAAGCCACTTAACCCCATTTGCCTTGCAAAAACCTAAAAAAAAAAAGGCTAAGAGAACTCATTAAGCTCCTTGGAGGCCTCTCTCAAAGTTGCACAATAGAAAGTGGCTCAATTGCTTGTCACAGATTGTCATACTTATACTATTATCTGGTCTACATGAGAATGATTTGTTATCTCTTTAGGAAAGTATAATGTGAGAGGGCAGGACAAGTTTTCAGGCTTTCCGATCATTTATCTTCCTAAATATACAATTAACATATGGGGAGATAACATTCCATTTCTTACAGAGAAAAAATTTGGACTTGTTTTTAAAAAAAACAAGTTAGAAATGCTTAGCTAACTTTCTTACACTCACACTTTTCTTTGCCAAGAAAATCCCAAAATATGGTCATGAGCAATGGACAGGTCTGAAAAGTTATTTGGAATGTGATTTCCCTTTCTATTATTGATTATTGGATTTTGCTATCATTAATAATAATAGTTGAGTTTTGAGGGTTTGTTTAGTAATCAGCAGCTTTGCTGAAGCTATTGTCTCAGTATCTTTGCAGATTCCCTAGGATTTTCCAAATATAATATCATATCATTAGCAAATAAGAATAATTTTATCTCCTATTTGCTTATGCCTTTAATTTTTTTCTTTTCTTATTACTGTTGCTAGCATCTCCAAAACTATACCAAATGATGGTGGAGAAAGTGGGCGTTCTTGCTTCATTCCTCTATTTATTGGGAAAATGCATTCCCATTATACATAATGCTTGCTTTTAGTTTTAGATATTTTAATGTGGGGTTTTTTTTTCTAAGTTCCTCTAAGACTATAGTTTATAGTTTTGGTATTGTTTTTGCATAAAAGTGTTGAACTTCGTCAAAGACTTTTCCCGAATCTATGGAGATGATTATTTGGTTTTGAATAGGATTAATTGTATTGATTATTTTTCTATTGTAAATAAGTCTATAAGTAGCTAGTATAAAGTAGCAATGGAAGGAAGGAAGATTGAAAAGGGGAACCTAGAAGTCACTTACAAACTGTGCAAAAGATCAAAGGAGCATAATTTATAATTTATATTATATATTAATCAAAAATCACATCCTGGTAATATGTGCTGAGTCAGGGGAAGCCAGCCAAGCTTTACAGTCAAAGAATTTTTGGTCCTATGATATGTAAATCACCATTGCCTCTTATCTGCAATAAGACTAGCAAAATATCAAAAGGTGCTGATAACCCTGAGATGATGTGGATATGTTAACTCAAAGTTTTCCAGTCAACTTTAAAGAGGTGAATTGATTATGTCAATAAACTAAGCCTATTGCTCAAGTGCTCCAAATTCCAATCCTCCGTTTCAAAAGAAGCTCATGCTTTCCTCAGCCTTTTTCTCACATTTCCTGCCTTCATTCACCTCTTCATCCCATTTTCACATCATCTGCTTCTGTACTCCTTGTCACTGCTTATTTCTGTACTTTCTGTACCATTTGCCTCTACAGAATGGGCAACTAGGTGGCCCAGTTGAAAGTGCACTGGAGTCAAGACAACCAGAGTTCAAATCCAGTCTCAGATACTTGATGCTTATTAGCTGTGACCTTGGGCAAGTCACTTAACCCTGATCACCTGGCATCCAGAGTCATCTCCAGTCATCCTGACCACTGGACCTAGATGACTCTGGAGGAGAAAGTGAGGCTTGAGATTTTGCACAACACCCCCTGACTCAAATAAAGTTCACATCTATGTCATGGCACCTCCCTGATGTCATGGTCTGCTTCAAGAACATGGAAAAATATATCATCATCATCTGTTATGCTGATATCTGATATATTATCAGTCTTAATTAAAGTATGATGTCACCTTACTTCCCACTTTGCTGGCAAGTGCTAAAAGAACCAGGTGCCTACCCCATTTCAAAATTTCACAAATTAATTATAAACTAATTCAGTTAATGTTGCTTTCATGAATTTAAATGCTAAGGCATTTGGAACTTATTACTGGTGTTAATTTGTTATCTATGGTTCCTCTCAGCACAATGTAGTTTTTTTGTGTCTTTCTAATTTTTAAGGTTTTTGTTTTGTTTTCCATTCCCTAAATTAAGTTTTGTATATCTTTGTTTTTAGTTTTGTATTTATCTTTGTTTTTTAGGATTTTTTTTAACAAATTTGTCAATCTTTTAGATTTAAATCATTTCACATTTAAAGTTATGAGAGTTAGGTCTACATTTTCTAACATTTGTCCCTAATATTGCTTTTTTTCCCCCAAGATATGATTTTTCCTTCTGCTTAAATATTTTTTAAAAAGAAAATACAGGTCAACAATTTTTTTATACAAAGAAAAAATTTGCCCCACTTCTACTTTCATGCAATTATTGCTAATATCTTTACCTAAATTGTTATGGTCCTTTCAGCTTTTTCTATTGAATAGTCATTTGGAAAGAAGAAAGAAGTGCCAAGATTCTGCCAAATTCTCTAATTTATAACTGGAAAAGTACTTCAAGATAATTAATTCAACACCTCTCCCCCCCTTTCTGTTAACAAGAGGCAGAGTTAGGATTCAAATTCATGTATTTCCTAATGCAGTGTTTGCCATTTCACTCCTTTTGAGTAATGATAATTGAGATGTATATATGAAACACCCCATTACAATAATTGGCTTGGTTTAAAGCTCAAAGTGAGTGATATAATAGTAGTCCCTATGGTGACCCTGAACAAGTCATTTCACCACATTTGCCTCAGTTCCTCTTCAATAAAGTGAGCTGGAGAAGGAAATGACAAACCGTTCCAGTATCTTTGCCAAGAAAACCTCAAATGGGATCAAGAAGAGTCAGATACAACTGAAATACTAAACAATAAAAAAATGGTGCATATAGTTTCCTTCTTTTAAACTTAGTATATATCAGAAAACAAGTTCTTAATCACAATCACTAAGCTCCCAGTTAGAAAATTCCTATCATTTAAGCAGAGACTGGGCTCTCTGCCTACTTTTAGATCTATATCTATCTCTTATTAACTTGTGGTTAAAATCAAATTCGTTAATTGAAAACAGAATATATTAGAATATATGTGAATAGACAGGCACTGGGATGGAAATTTGAGGAAAGGGCTGACCTCTTTTGCAGGACTTTCTTCTGTCAAGGGCTTCTTATGTTTCAACATGCTTCTAAGAGTTAATAACCTTCCCTTACATCTCCCTATCTCAGCCCTACTTTGCTCTTCAGGGGTATGCTGGAAGGTCTTGCAAACCTTTTGGATTCAAATCATCAGAATCTCTATCTGGTTTTAAGATAACTCCTTCATCCTTAATATGATTCTCTCACACTTCTTTGAACCCTGGTCACAGTAGGCTTTGTGTGATTGACTCAATCAAGACATAGTCTTAAAAACTTTGATTAGACCACCACCTCACACCCTATACCAAGATAAGATCAAAATGGATTCAGGATTTAGACATAAAAAACAGTATTATGAGCAAACTAGAAGATCAAGGAATAGTTTACCTGTCAGATCTATGGAAAGGGAAGCAGTTTATGACCAAGGAAGAGATGGAGAACATCATTAAAAACAAACTAGATAGTTTTGATTACATTAAATTAAAAAGCTTTTGCACAGATAAAACCATTGTAACCAAGATCAAAAGAAATGTAGTAAATTGGGAAACAATCTTTACAACTAATGATTCTGACAAAGGACTCATCTCTAAAATATACAGAGAACTGAGTCATATTTAAAAAAAAAAAGCCATTCCCTGATTGACAAATGGTCGAAGGATATGCAAAGGCAATTTACAGATGAGGAGATCAAAGCAATCCATAGCCATATGAAAAATTGCTCTAAATCATTACTTATTAGAGAAATGCAAATTAAAGCTTCTCTGAGGTACCACCTCATACCTCTCAGACTGGCCAATATGACCAGAAAGGATAATGATCATTGTTGGAAGGGTTGTGGGAAATCTGGGACACTATTTACATTGTTAGTGGAACTGTGAACTCATCCAACCTTTCTGGAGAGAAATTTGGAACTATGCCCAAAGGGCAACAAAAATGAGCATACCCTTTCATCCAGCAGTACCACTACTGGGTCTATACCCTGAAGAAATGATGAAAAAAGGTAAAAACATCACTTGTACAAAAGTATTCATAGCAGCCCTGTTTGTGGTGGCAAAGAATTGGAAATCAAGTAAATGTCCTTCAATTGGGGAATGGTTTAGCAAACTGTGGTATATGTATGTCATGGAACACTATTGTTCTATTAGAAACCAGGAGGGATGGGAATTCAGGGAAGCCTGGAGGGATTTGTATAAACTGATGCTGAGTGAGATGAACCAGAAAAACACTGTACACCCTAACAGCAACATGTGGGTGATGATCAACCTTGATGGACTCTCTCATTCCATCCGTGCAACAATCAGGGACAATTTTTGGGCTGTCTGCAATGGAGAATACCATCTGTATCCAGAGAAAGAACTGTGGAGTTTGAACAAAGTTCAAGGACTATTCCCTTTAATTTAGAAAAAAACCCAGATATCTTATTGTCTGATCTTGTTATCTTTTATACTTTTTGTTTCTTCCTTAAGGAGATGATTTCTCTCTCATCACACTCAATTTGGATCAATGTACAATATGGAAACAAAGTAAAGACTGACAGATTGCTTTCTATGCAGGGGTGGGGGGAGGGAAGTAAGATGGGGGGAAAATTGTAAAACAAATAAAATCTTTAATAAAAGAAAAAAAAACAAAAAACCCAAACTAGATAGTTTTGATAACATTAAATTAAAAAGCTTTTGCACAGACAAAACCACTGTAACCAAAATCAAAAGAAATGTAGTAAATTGGGAAACAATTTTTACAACTAGTATTTCTGACAAAGGACTCATTTCTAAAATATACAGAGAACTGAGTCAAATTTTCAAAAAACAAATGGTCAAAGGATATGCAAAGGCAATTTACAGATGAAGAAATTAAAGTGATCCATTGTCATATGAAAAATTGCTCTGAATCATTATTTGAGAAATGCAAATTAAAGCATCTCTGAGGTACTACCTCACACCTCTCAAACTGGCCAATATGATCAGAAAAGATAATGATCAATGATGGAAGGGATGTGGGACACTAATACATTGTTGGTGGAGCTGTGAACCAACTCATCTAACCTTTCTGGAGAGAAATTTGGAATTATGCCCAAAGTGCAACAAAAATGTGCATACCCTTTGATCCAGCAATACCACTACTGGGTCTATACCCTGAAGAGATTGTGAAAAAGGGTAAAAAAAAAAATCATGTCATAGCAGCCCTGTTTGTGGTGGCAAAGAACTGGAAATCAAGTACATGTCCTTCAATTGGGGGAGATGGCTTAACAAACTATGGTATGTTATGAAACACTATTGTTCTATTAGAAATCAGGAGGAATGATAATTCAGGGAAGCCTGGAAGGATTTGCATGAACTGATGTTGAGCAAGATGAGCAGAACCAGAAGAATATTGTATACCCTAAAAGCAACATGGTGGTGATGATCAACCTTAATGGACTTGCTCATTCCATCAATCAGTGCAACAATCAGGGACAATTTTGGGCTATCTGCGATAGAGAATACAATGGGTATCCAGAGAAAGAATTGTGGAGTTTGAACAAAGACCAAAGACTACTACCCTTAATTAAAAAAAAAACAAAACCGATATCTTATTATGTAATTTTGCTATCTCATACTTTATTTTCTTTTCCTTAAGGATAGGATTTCTCTCTCATCACATTAAACTTAGATCAATGCATATCATGGAAACAATGTAAAGACTAACAGACTGCCTTCTGTGGGGGGTGGGGGAGGGAAGCTGTTGGGAGCCAGGGTCTCTAAGCTGTTTGGCACAGTTGCAGCAAGAAGACTCAAGGCAGTCACACTGCCTGATGGAACAACATTTCCTTCTTCAATATATATAGGGATTTCATGCATACCAATATTTATAGGTTTATTATTGATTGCAGTATTTACTCACCCTAATACTGGAATGACTATAAAGGAAGGATTTCAGAAAAATTCCTTGAATAAAAGAGATTGTAAACTCTGTCTAAATTTAACAGGACTGCCTCTCCCTGAGGCATACAAAAAAAGGCTTCAACATTATGAAACCTCTGGAAAACCCAGCACTGGGAATTCCAAGGAGATGCCATAATATATACAGGGAAAACAGATACAAGATGGGCCAGATAGAAAATTAATAATTTTCCCCCCTTACCATACACAGGAATATATGAAAAAGATGGTGAGAAAATAGTACAGGTGACCGATATGTGAACTCCAGCAGCCTTAGTTTCATGTGAAAGAATAAAAAAGTCACAGAAAGTGTGGTTTCTACCAACAAGGCCTTAAAGAAAAATTGGTTATTGTAAGAATTAACAGATGGGTGGACAAGCATAAAGATCATCACTATAGACTGTTAAGGAAGTGTATCGAAAAACATTACCTACACAAAAAATATAAAAAACTTTCCATTAAAAGAATTGCTTAATTAATAACTTTAAATGAATTAACAATTATACAATGTAGTAATAAATAAGGTAACAGACAGGTTAAGGTCATCATGGTCTGAGTAGGGATAAGAAATCAATTAACTATATGATTATTACTTAAACTTGTAATCACCTGATTAAAACTTATAACCGTATGAACTATAAGATTGTTGATGAAAATTGTACACTTTTGTAACCAAGAAAATGATCTCAGCTTGCTTGCTTGCTTGAAACATACATGATTCTGAAACTATAAAAATAAATCCAAGCAGCTGACAGTCAACCTGCTCCTGCCTTTACCCACTTGACTCAACTCATTTCACCGATTCTATCCCTCCTGTCAAGTTCCAAGAACAATTTTGAGAGTCTGGAATAATAAGGTTGAGGGTCAGGATAGAACAAAGGTTGCCAGTTCTACTCAGCCCCCTTTGGTCTTGCTTCTGGGGTGATTTGTATGGATCCAGATTAGTGATCTGAAGTATGATGCAGCTTAAAAGGAATATCCCTACAACAATTCTACCCAGTTCCTTTGGAGTTTTGCTAAGAGTTTCCAAGATGATGTGCTACACCTCAGACTTCTAACAGGGCTATTGATGGGACTTAAAAGGAATTTTTTGATTATAATTCAAATATGATTTAGTTCTTATACTGAAATCCATGAACTTACTTTTTATATATTTTCAGTACTGAAATTCAATATAATTGGCTTATTTTGTATCCTTTATTTTATACATTAAAAACAGGGGTTCGTGATAATAAAAAGGTCAAGAATTTAGACTGTGATACCTGAGTGGGTAAGAGTGGCTGGCCTGGAACTGAAATAGCAGAAGAGAGGTAGAAGCAATATGCTAAAAAGACACAAGACCCCCTATAGCTGTGGCTACAATTAGTTCAGCAAAGATACCAGCAGGTGGCAAGGTTTACCAGCCAAAAGAGACCAGTGACCAGATCAATCCACAGAGGACTCCAGCCCTGATCCGAGCCCAGGAACCCATGGAGATAAAGCTCGAGAACTCACCTGTCCTGGCTGCAGGTTCCCTCCCCAAGTATTCTTCTCAGTCTCCGCCAAATGATGTGGAAACTGGGGGTGTATGTTCTGTGTACATAGGGAGGCTCTTGTGGCTTGATTATGCCCTTTCTCCAGTTGGGAGTAAAATATTAGCAAAGGATACTGAGCTCTAGAAAAGGGAACACTTTCAAGTTGTCTTTAAAGGAATAGACTTAGGTGCTATTAGCATTTTTAAAATTTGTCTCCCTATAGACTCTCCATGGAAATTAGGGGAAAATAGGCTCCTTTTCAGGAACCTATTAAGGGCCTATATAAGAGCTACTCCAAACCCTCAAAATAGCTAAATATTTGTGTCCTACCGGGTCCTTTCAAATTGCTAGAGCTTTTTACAGCATCCTTTCATGGGGAAGTGGTCTTTGGGGGGGGTGTGTGCATGAATAATTAGACACATGTAGCAATTTGAGTGGTAGTACTCCAGAGGTAGGCTCCATTATGACTGTGTGACCCTTAGTTAACATGATCTGACAGTTTTCTTACAAAATGTAGACAATCATATTTCTACTCACTAACAGCTATGAAAGTGGTTTATATATCTTAATTTGATATCAATTTTAACTCTCCATGGTTTGTCTTATACATTTTATATACTATCTATATACACTTTCCCAGGGGCATTTTTGTTGGCTTCAGATCCTTTGATTTTTTTTTAAAACATCACCTTATTTCCATTGACATCTGTCCTTTCAAAAAGGACCCTTTCCTAGAACTTTCCAAGTATTGTTTAAATCTATTTCATATGCAGACCATTTTAGATCTCCATCCTATGCTCAATTCTCCTTTCATACCTTGGAGGGGGGTTGGGGGAATGGTTTTCTTTGGTGTCGTCTTGGTCTTCCCCACTTTTATTGATTTTTCACATGTTCTTTTTGAAGTCAGGAAGGAGAGACACAGATCTGCCTCCAGATCTGACCACAGACAACTTTTAAGACCCAGGAAGCGGGTAGGCAAAAAAAAAAAAAAAAAAAACAGGAGCCAAAACCAAGAAAATAAAATATCCTACATGCTTTATTAGACATCAGTCATATGAAATAACAGAAAAATCCATTGGGATAGGGATGGAGAGGAGGGGCCAGCCCACTGTGGCATGCAGCACCCAGCTGCCCTGCCCCCTTGCCCTGGAATGGGAGATTCATCCAAGAGGACAAAGCAAGACTGGGGGCCATTATTCATAGCCCTACAGAAAGCTGGGGGAGGGGGTACTGCCTTCAGTAGGAAGTGGAACCCGCGCAGTGTGTGTCCATTCTCTTCCTTTCCTTACTTTATTCTTATATGTTGCCTCCTTTCCCCAGGCCTGGCTGGGGTTAGGAAGGGAGGCAGACTTGGATTGCACAGTAGGATTGGGCCCAGAGCCTAGGGAATCTAGGGAGCCCAAGGACCATGCACTGGAAAAGAAGTGGCAATGAGGGGAGGGCTGCAGGCACTTTGGAAATTCAGGAAAATTGTTTTTTAATTTTTTGGTTCAAAAGCAACAACATCTTTGCCCAAAGTCCCTCCCAACCCCATCCTCTCCCACAGTCCTGTTACAGGCTACACCCATATGTGAGAGTCCCTGCCAGTCCCTATCTAGACTAGGTCCCCAGCATAAAGAGGATTCAAGCATACTAGAAGGGCTAGGGATCACCAAGGCCATTAGTCTCAGGGCTCCAAACTTGGGACCTGGAATAGGCTAAATGTCTGAGGCTAAGGGGAGGGGAAAGAGAGGAATATAGGTACCTTCCCTTCTTCTACCTTACAGAATAGGCAGGATAGGAAGCAGTCCTATAGGCCATTGGGGAGTGTGGCCAAGAGTCCTGGCCCTGGAAGGGCAGAGAGCCATGGCTGCCTCTCCCTCATGCACCTCCTTTCTGCTTCCCTGGAGGCCTGATCTCTACCTCATCTGTCCTATCTCCCACCCCACCCCACCCCCTAAAGTCAGGCCTTGGCCTAGTGCCAGGGTTGGCCCCCAGGCTCTCCCCCTTCCCAAAGGAAACAAACAAATCAAGTGGTCTTCCCCCCACAACCACCGAGGTGCAGCCTCAGCCCTGCCCTGCCCTGCCCTGCTGGCTCTGGTCAGCACTGCCGAGGTTAGTGGGAGCCTGGGCCTTGCATCAAGTTTCCTTTTTCCTCCCTAATTCTATAGTTTGGTGGCACTGGGGAGAACAGGGGGCAAACCAATAAAGATCTAAAAGTCCAATAAACAGGGAGACCAGAACCGAGGGTCCCTGCAAAGGTGGATGGGCTGGACTGAGATGGTGGGTGCAGGGATAAGGCATGCACTGTGAAGCAGGGATGGAGCCAGGGGATGAAGAAGTTGGAGCAGGAACAGCTGATGGAGGCCCAAATAGGGAAGGTGGTGGTCAGTAAATAAATAAGGTGGAAGGGGCCCTCTTTCATAAGGGGAAGAGAGGAGTACAGAGGATGAGGCAGGTATTAACAGCGCCCCAGGTCCTCAGGACCCACACCTTTCCCTGTCCAGGCCCTAGGTGGGTCCCTTGGAGGAAAGGGAGGATAGATGTGTCTTCCCACCGCAGCCAGCCCTGTCCAGCTACTTCTTGGGCTTCTTGAAGATTTTGAGTGGGAACTTCTTCTTGCCCTGGCCGGAGTCTGTCTCCTCACCTGTAGAGCCACTGTCCTCCTCACCAGCATGCTTCTTGCCTGCCAGGTGGGGGATACGTGTGTTGCGGCCATGGTGAGCCCTGCTGTCCCCTACAGGTGATGGCGCATCTGGCTCAGGGGAACTAGGACTGTGGGAACGTGATGAATCTGAATGCAGGGGCCCTCCTCCCACCACCCCTATCGGGCCCAGCTCCCCAACACTATAAGCTTTCTCTAGCCCATGATTCTGCAGGAATAGTGCTTTCTTGACCAGGGCAGGACTCTCAGGCAGCTTCTCCACTAGGGCTGCCTCTGCCAGTCGATGGCTGCCATTGGAGGTTGGGGCATACAGGGCTTCATCCATGGCTCGGGTCAGCTGCTGGGGCTTGGCAGTCAGCTGGGTGAATCGAGGGCGGTCACTCATGTGGAGGGAGGACTCCGAATCGGAATGGGTCAAGTCCCTGCTCAAAACAAGAGGGGATCGGGGCAGGGTAGAAAATGGGGAGGAAAAAGGAATAGAAGACAGGATAAGAGAGGAGAAAGACAAAAAGGAAAAGGTAGATGGGAAGATAATAGAGCAAAGAAATTCAAGTGTAGGGAGAGGAAGAGGGAAAAAAGAATGAAAGGGGAAAGGAGAGGAGAAATAAAAGGGAAACAATGAGGGAAACGAACAGTGAGACAAGGATAGGGAGACATATTAATATCACAAAATTATTAGGCAAAGGTCTTTTTATTGTTCAGGCCCTACCTATGTTTTTGGGCCCAGGGTAATACGCCAGCCATTTAGCTGTACCATTCCTTTCCTCCCCCATGAAGGAGAAAGCATATTCAATGTAAGGACAGCTCTTTCTTCCCCACTCCTCACTGACATCTCCTAGAAAATCCCCAAACCCCTAGACACCTGTCCATGATGACCTGAAGCTATGCTAGGAGACTCATAGGCTTGGAGACTTTACCTCTGTCCTGGTAAATTTGCTCTGATATCCCAGAATGCTTTCCTACTCACACACATACACACATATACACATGTGTACATGTGTGTCATCCTAAGCTCTGGTTATCCTGTCCCACAACATATCATGCTGCCCACTTACCCCTAAGAATCCTTCTAGGACCCCAACTATCACAACACATGCAGTGAGGCCTAGCTAGGACTGGAGTGGGGGAAGAGAATAGGAATGGGAAGAGTTAGAGCAACCTTGCCCCTGGCCCAAAATCTCCACAGACTGGTGGTCAAAGACATATAGATATGGGGAAGAAATGGCAAAATAGCTGTTTTCATCTATCTGAAGATCCACCACCAGAGAGAGGAGATAGATTTGTACTGGTTGGCCCCAGAGAGCAGAACAATGAGTAATGGGCAGAAATTACCAGGTGGTAAACTGAAACCTGAAGGAAGGAAAAACTTCCTAGCAGCTTTTCAGAAATAAGGTGTTTCCCCATCTTTGGAGATCTTTGAACAAAAGCCCAATAACCATTTGCTGGGAATAGTGTATAGGGGTTTATCAGTCCAGTATGGGTAGGTTTGGAAGGCCCTTACAAGTGAGATGCCATGATGATGGGATCAAATGGAGAAAATGCTGAGGGGGCCTTCTTCTGGCCTTTATTCCCTTTTGAGGGCCATTTCATCCCTCTGTGGAAACTCTGATACCTACCACAGAGCGAAGAAGGATTATCAATAATAGAAGTTTCATGTAGGGAGAAGGGGCTAAATAAGGGAAGCATGGCAGTTGTCAGAGAGCCACAACAAAAAATATTTTGCTATCCGTTACTTTTTAAGTAGGAGGGTTCAAGAAAGGGAATAATGGACTAGGAGTCATGAGGCTTGGGTCCTAGTCCCTTTCTAATTCAATTAGTTTGGCTCATGATTTGGAAAGGATAAAATACTCAGAGAAAGTTAAGAGGTAATGATTCTGTGATGACACTGACTAGAAATCTTATCTATGAGCCAGGGGAAAGGGTTGCTTTGCAAGGTTGGGATATAGGTTTCCACATCAAATCACATTCATCATGCATAAGCCAGGGGAATCCATCTGCAGCCTTTCCCATGGAGGCAGGTATGGAAGGCTGGAAGAGGCTGGAAGAAGCCTTTGTGGGGCTGGGGTCAGTAAGCCCTAGGCAGGCTTCACCAGTCCCAGAGGCTCCTTCCAACCCCTAAAGGTAGGGGCACTCAAGGAAGAGAAGGGCAAAATGAAGGGCCCTGAAGTCCCACTCCCAACAACTGGTTGATCTGGGGTCCAGAACGAAGAGAGGGTGGGGCAGTTATGTCTCCCAGTCAGGAGTAAGGGTGAAGGCAGCATTTGAAGAGCAGGGTGTGGGGGCCAATAGGGGGACTTGGAAGCAAATACAGCTGATCTGGAAGAAAGTTCAGAGGGGTCAGAGAGAGTGCGAGGCCCCTAAAGGAAGAAGAGAAAGCGGCAGGTTAGCCCACTGCTCAGACTGGCCACACATCCAGCCAAGCCTCTATTCCCTGGCCTAAAGGTTGGGCCTGGAGCTAGACAGGTGGAGGCTTGATTGAGTAATTAGTTCTCAGTCAGGGAGGTGACCCAGGGAATTATTTGTGCTCATGTTGGGCTGGGAGAGAAATATGAGAAAAAAACAGACAAGTATTCACAGGCAGAGTCTCTGTTGGTCTCCCTGTAGCAGCTCTTAAACCTCAATCCACTGGTCTGAACTGGAGAGGTTCTGCTGAGAACACAGGAGGATGATTGTGTTCCCACTGTATTAGGTCAAGGTCCATCTCCACTAATAAGCCTTCTCTAACTTTTCTTATACCTTCTGATCCTTGGGACAACTGTTAGCTAGGCAAATTAGGAGGTTAAGTAACTTTGCCAGAGTCACACAACCAGAATGTGTCAAAAGGCAGGTTTTGAACCTCAGTCTTAATGACTCTAAGGCCAGCTTTCCATTTGCTACCTCTTGTGTTCTTCCATAGCTATTGTTTAAGTACTCTATTGGAGAGAAAGCAGCCCTAGACCAGGAGAATTAGGAAACTCAGCTCAGGGTCTCTTTAGCTCTGACACCCTACGTTCTAAGCTCTTCCAGTTCTTCTACTGTCATCACTTTGTGATGTAGCAGATTATGTGCCTGCGAGTCTTGTCTTCCTAAGGGCAAGGCCATAAAGGGTCCCATCTTCCCCTTTCATCCTCCCCCCAGCACAAGGAGTCAAGGGCAGGGCCCCTAGGAAACATTTATAAGGGCCATTCTGCTCACACACCAGTAGGTAAATTGATTTTAGTTCAACAATTAGAGGTTTGCTCATTTGAATTGTTGAACTGAAAAGGAAGCTCCCAGGTGAGTCTTCATGGGGTTCCTAAGGATTGTAGCAGCCCCTTCCCAATCCCACCTGTGGCATTACTAACCTTACTAGAGAGCCTGTTTGTCTTTAGAGATGATCCTCTGAAGCAACGTTGTAAAAGAAAACCAAGTGGTAAATGGAGCTGGTGCCAAGGTCTGTCTGCCTCTGTCCCCAAGTCCCCTCCCTCCACCTGCCAGCATGCAAGGTCAAGGGCCCAGACCACCTAAGGGGAGGATATTCACAGAGCCATCCCTCTCTTTGGTCTGAATCAGGGTCTGTCTCTTTTGTCAGTCACTGTCAGTATAATGGCAGGGTAGTTCCTATGCAGAAGTAGTAAGGGAACTGACATGAATTATGATGATGAGAATGTAGAACTATGGGAAATGGTCCTTCCTAAATCCTAATCTACCACTGAAGGATCTTGTAGTTAGACAGTGCCTGTTCCATCTGCCAAGACTCCAAGGGGTTTGGCCTTTTAAAAGGAGGAGGAGCCTAGAGCTGGCTGGGCTGGAGTAGAAATGCATTTCCTCTAACATTTGAGAATAATAAATATTAGAAAACATTACCTAAGGATGAGCTCAGTGCTATACTGGTAAAGGCTAAGCTAAGTGTTGCACAAAGACCAAGTTTTGCTGGGGATCAGGGCCTTCTTGCAACTGCAAGATATCTTTGGAGGCATGGAAGGTTCTCAACCCAATCTATCTATAATCTTCAAACAGTAATATCTAAGAATCAACCTATGCAGTGGGGGGTGGGGTGGGGTGTATGTGTGTGTGTTGTGTGTGTTTTGCAGGGTGGGAGTGGAGTCAGTTAGTATCCCCTGGTGAAGAATAAAATAGTTAAGGGAATCTTTAACCAAAATAGGGAGGGATAAGGGAGGTCAAGTTTTGACAAGCATCAAGACATGGGAACCCAATCATGTTCAGAACTCCAGAAAGGAGTCATATAAGAGAAAATTGGATTCCAGGGACAAGACTTATCCTAAGCTTCCAGAGTCAGCTTCAAATAGCTGTCCATCACTTCCCACCCTCAGGGTACCTATGCCTGGCTTAGAATGACCCAGAATACCAAAATACTCCATTAGATATCAGTTGGGAGAGGACTCACATTTTGCTAGACTAAGGACCTGCTTTTTCCTAGACAAACTGTGTGCCTTGCCATACCTCCTAGAAACAGCTGCTCTCTGAGAGGAAGTCAACGGGCTGGACTGGATGTAGATCATTAGAAAAAGATTGAATTTCTTTTGATTTGCTAGTATGGATTTTGTGGAAACTGTGTGACCCTTAGGCAAATTCTTTTACCTTTATGGGTCTTAATTTCCTCTTCTGTAAAATAAGGATTCTTAACCCAAGCCTGCATCCCTACCAAAACTATTCTAAGGACCCAATGAGAAAATGAATGTTAAAACACCAGCTATATAAAGTTAAGGGAATACTGCTATTATTGTTGGTTCTAAGGCAGCAAATCCAAAATGTAGAATTAGAAAGGTGGCAGTTGGGAAGGGATTAGCTTGGGCCTTCTACTGCCCTGTCATGAAATGGTCTTTTGTGTTTTGGGAAGATTAAACTGGAAAAAAAGTGAAATTAAATCAAGGCTGGTTTGAGGGAAATGAGTTACAGACAGCAGCTGGCAGGCACAGACAAAAGGAAAAAGGAAGGGGTTGAGGCAGGAGATGTATACCCTAAACTGTCGGATCGATAGGACATCCCAGACTGGGCATCGGGAGGGGGCGGGTCAGGGTAGGGATCCATCTGGAGGAAGTAAGCAGTGCTGTGGTGGTAATAGACAGGGTGGACATGGAAAGTAGGAGCAGAGGTGGAGGCAGTAGAGGAGGAGGAGGAACAAGAGGAGGTGACGGCTGATGGAGGGCTGGTCCCGTGAACGTCGGAACTGAAAGATTGTCCAGAGGAGAGGCTGCGCATTCGCCGCAGAGACACACGGCCTGGCACGTAATGGCTGCCCTCGCTCTCTACCAACCTCTGCGATCCCAGGACGTGCTGTGGTTCCACCAAACGTTGCCGGACGCTGCTATGCAGGCTGGGAGCTGCAATGAGAGAGTGGTTCCAAGTGAGATCCATTGGGTGAGATGAGCAGGCAGCCCCTAACCTTGCATTGTGACCCTACCCCTAACCTTTCATTCTCCCAGTCCTCAGAATGGGGCCCTCCCCTCCCCAGGAACTGTGTGAGTAAAAGAGATGATGCCCATGATGTAATGGTGCTCCCAAGAGAAGGGTGAAGGGGCGATGTCAGACACGCACTGAAGGATGCGAAAAAAAAGACCTCAGTGAAGGGTTACTGTAACCAGGATCCAAGCAGTTAGGTGGGAGAAGGGCAGGTGGAAAATGAGGCAAGGTCCTAGAGGATGAGAAGAAGCAGCCCTTGGTTGGCACTTCTAAACTGTGCTGGAGAAGACAGGTGGCTAAGAAGCCTAGGACCAACCCAGGAAGGTGGCCCCAGAGTCCAGGCAAAAAGAATAGCCCACCCCCATAGGGGAAAAACACTGCCTATGAAACTAAGACATCTGGGGGATGTCTACTATCTGGGGATAGTAGACAACTTCCCTGCACCTCCTATGGAATGGAAACAAGTCCCAAACCACAGTAAGGAGTTGAAGAGCTTATTATGGTCCTTTCTTTCCCCACTGGAATTAGTTATGGAGTATAAGGGTGGGAGCAGCAATTCTGGAGTTGCTTTCTGAAGGGGCTAATGATAGAAGGAAGAAGAGAAATAGGAAATTAAGAAAACAGAACAGAAGAAGGTAGAAAAGTGAAGACAGAAGGAGAAAGATCCAAAGAGAAGAGAAGTGAAGATGAGAAAGAAGGAAGATGAGATAGTGATAGTAATAGTAATAGTAGTAGTAGTAGTAGTAGTAGTAGTAGTAGTAGTAGTAGTAGACATTTTGGTAGTACTTAAAAATTTACAAAGTACCTTCCTAGGAACCCCTATGGGAGGAAAGTATGGTAGGCATTATTGGCTCCATTTGACAGAAGAGAAAACTGAGGCTCAGAGAAGTGAAGACCAAAAGCATATAGCAGAGACTTGGTTCCCAATCAAGGAGTTGAGAGAGAGAGAGAGAGAGAGAGAGAGAGAGAGAGAGAGAGAGAGAGAGAGAATAAAAAGGGGAAATGAAGACAGGAGAAGAAAGAAGTATAAAGAAAAAGATGGAGAGGAAAGAGAAGAGGAAAGGGAGATGAAGCATAGGAATGATAGAAAAACTGAGAACTGGGCAAAAAAAAGAAAAGATAAAGAAAGAGGGAAAAACAAAGAGAGGGAGAAAAGAGAGAGGCACAAAAAGGAAAGAACATTTCTCCCTTTCTCTAGCTCAAGGCAATTGTGAGCATTTCAATTAGGAGTCAGTTTTCCCATTCCTATGAAAAAGGTCCCCTGGGCTACAGAGTCTAGAAGGACAGGTCAAAATTTTGAAAGAGAGCACTTCTTCCTTAATCAGTGGAAATTCATTAAGCCTGCCCTCATCATATCCCTTTTCCCAGCACCAAGTGGCAGCCCCTGGGGTGAGTGGGCTGATTCTTCTCTATCCACCCAAGCCTCTGACTGAGGTTAGTAGGGAGGGGCTGGGGGTTTTGTCAGTTGCTGCCTCAGAAGCAGGAAAGGGCAGAAAATCAGTTAATCCCAAATATGGGAGGAAAAGGAAGATCATCAAACCAGGGTATTTCCAGAGGGACTGATCATCCGAGCTGACAGACGCCGAGCACACAGAGCGATCACTGAACCTGCGCCCCATCAGCCAGGCAGCGTCTGGGGGTAGCCAATAGGGCCAAAGGGAGAAGAGAAGCCAATTTACAGAGGGCCTAGAGGCTTTCTCACCAGCATATGGAAACTGGAATGAACTGAACCCTTAGCTACTTCCATAGTCACTGCCTTGTCTTAATCAGGGCAGGGGAAGTCCCCATCTATACAACAGTTCTCCAGATCCCATTATTGCCTTTCTTCCTGGAGTTTCAAAAGCTGGTAATTAGTTGTGTGACCATGAACAAGTCATTGCATAAGATAAGAGACGTTCAGAATTGGGAAGAAACTATAAATATAGTCCAATTGGACTTCATTGAGAAAGTATCCCTCTACACCTGGCATCCCCAACAAAAGGTCAATCCAGTCTCTGTTAAATGACTTACAGTGATGGAGAACTCATGACTTCTGAAGGCAGCTCATTCTACTCTGGGACCATAGCTCTAACTATAAAGAAGCTTTTGCTTTGTTTTTTTACATTATGTCCAAATCAGCCTCTCTACAACTCCAGTGCTCCTAGTTCTGTCTTCAGAAGCAAAGCAGAACAAAATCTAATCCCTTATTCATGAAATAATCCTTCAAGCTGATCATAAACCTCCCTAACTTTTTGCTTATGTAGGTATAGCATCCCCAAACTTTCAGCTGATTTTCAAACAGCATGAACTGCAGGCCTTACATCATTCTCCTGGCTTTTTCTTCCAGTTCTTCCAGGTTTTCAAGATACTACAAAACATGGAATTCAAAACTGAACATCCTATTTCTGATGGGAAATTGACCAAGGCCATGACAGAAGATTCTTCTGTGCACTCTGCCTTAATGCATGTAGCCCAAGGCCAAGTTAGCTTTTTTTTGACTACTCTAGCTATAGATTCATATTGAGTTGGTTGTCCACTAAACAACCTAAGTCTTAGAGGAGAAAAGACTTGACCTTCTGAGCTTCAATTTTCTCACCTATAATATGTCTCTACCTGGCTGTCATTTGATCAAGACAGACAAGGTGTCTAGGTGAAAAATTAAAGAAAGATATAAAACAAAGAAATTCAATCTGGAGCCAGGAGTGAATTCCCACAAGCAAGATAACTGTCAGGATCCCTGGTCTTTAAGGGTCACTTTGGTTGTGCCATCTCTAGTTTCTGCTCCTAGCTATGTCTTTCTTGTAAATTTCTAGACCCATAGGGTTAGAAATGTCAACATGGTGTGAGGATGATCAAACCAGCTCCTATTTTCAGCAAGAAGCTTCAAAGTTACTAAGGAGGGTTCTGTTCATCCTTCAAAGAGCAGGAAGGGAACTTTGAGATTGTCTAGATACAGGTCTATAATTTGATATCATCTAGTTTACTAACCCTTATTTTATACATGCAGAAACCAAGGCCAGGAGAGACCCAGTGGCTTGGCTCAGTATCATACAGATGACCATGACTCACAGCTGAAATTTAAGTCTAGGCTCTGGTCCCAAATATAGTATTTTTTGCACCATTCCATCCTGTCTTCCTAGTTAGCTATTAATCTGAGGCAGGAGGAAAAAAACTTTGGCAGGAGCCCTTTGCTCTCATGGCTTCTCTTGCCTGGCTTCTATACTTATGCAATGGGGGAGGTGATTTGGGAGCTTGTGAGGGGAGGCAAATGTTGCTGACTCAGTCAGATTCTGGAATCATTCTGGCTCCCTTGATTAAGTCCTATACAGTAAAAAGATTCTACTTACTACAGTGAGTAAGAATTAAAATATATTTCACTGTTGAAGACTACTCACCCAAAGCCAAACTGAGGCTCAGTTTAAGGAGCAGAACTGGGATCAACATAGGGAGTTGATAGAGTTATAGAGAGGGAGGGAAAGAAATTTCAGCTCAATATAATGAATAACTTCCTAATAATTACAGCTATCCCCAATAGACTACCTGAAAGAAGATGGTGAAGTTCTCATCCCAGAGGAGTGAAATGCTCAACCAGAAGTTGAATAAATGACAAGAGATTGCAGAGGGATTCCCAGCATTGAGAAGACTGACATGGCTATTGTTCAGTCATTTCACTCATGTCCAACTCTGAGACTCTATTTGGGTTTTTTTTTTTGGCAAAAGTATGAGAATGGTTTGGCATTTTCTTCTCTAGCTCATTTTACAGTTGAGGAAACTAAGGCAAACAGGGTTAAGTGATTTGCCCAGGGTCACACAGCTAGTAAGTGTCTGAGGTGAGATTTGAACTCAGAAAGATGCCTAAACTCTAGGCTCCACACTCTGTATTATGATACCTAGCTAAACTTTCTCCATAAAATTTCTTGAATTTTAGGGTATCTAGTATAACTAAAGTAACTAAGGTACCAGATAGACTTTCAGATTTCCTAAAAGACAGGGGAAATCATTTATCTAGTATTTGTTTTTAAGGAGAAAGAAAAAAATGTAAAAGTTTCATTCAACTACTTTTACAATTAAGAACATGGAACATAAAATGAAATTTAATAAATAATTAGTCATTTTGAAAGTAAAATTCATTTCTCTTAATGATAAAGGACAGAAATTTAGGAGAAGTAGTGAATCAATGAAAAAGGAAAAGGAGAGAGAGAGAAGGCAAGAGAGGATACAAAGACTGAGACAGCTTTGAGGACTCTTACCTCCTTTTATTTTGTATCAGTTATCTGTGTACATGTCCTAAGTTACAGAGATAAAGACTCTCAGAGTTAAAAGGGTCTGGTACTAAACCTTTGTTTACATTAATTATTTAGAAATGGTTCATTTAAAGTCAGCTTAGAGGTGGCCAATGTCACAAAAAACTTAGGCCCAGGGAGGGGAAAGAACTTATCCAAGGATGCATAGCATTTGTTCCCAGTTTATAGTTCTTTCAACCATAATGCATTGCATCCCTATTCCTTGAGGGCAGGGACTGTATTTTTTTCAATTCTGTATTTTGAGTTCCCTCCCTCCTCCTGTATGCCAAAATGTAAGTACATGGTAAGTGCTTGAGAGATTTGCTGACCATATGAATGCATGAGACACTGAAAGATAAACAATGACAATAAAGGAAAGAAATGAACAGCAGACATACAAAGGCAAAGACAGAAATAAATTATTTATGACATAGGTTGGTAACACTAAAATTTTTTTAAAGTTGTTGTATTTTCTTTCTTTCTTTCTTTTTTTCTTTTTTTAGGTTTTTGCAAGGCAAATGGGGTTAAGTAGCTTGCCCAAGGCCACACAGCTAGGTAATCATTAAGTGTCTGAGACCAGATTTGAACCCAGGTACTCCTGACTCCAAGGCCAGTGCTTTATCCACTACACCATCTAGCTGCCCCAAAAGTTGTTGTATTTTCACAACTACAGATATAATTGAGATTGTTACCTTTCGGTGACTATCCTGGGAGCTAGATTACATTAGCTGAAGAGCTAGTTTCCTCACCCCGTCTTTACTGCTATAGGAAGGGAAAATTCTGGACTTCCCAAAAAGACCAAATAGCATCTCCCCATTAAACTATTTGAAATTTTTGCTGCCATGCCCTTAGGACAATCTCCCTGCCCCAGTGCTACCTACACTGAATGGACACTGGTGATACGATTTCCTCATCCATGTCGTCCACATCATCTGTCATGATAAAGTGGGAAGGGTTGGGGCGGGTACTGCCCATCCAGCTGGGATCGATGTTGAGGGCAGCCACCAGCGTGTGAATACCAGGGTTGTTGACAATTTGGAAACCACAGAGGATCTCAATCTGCTGCCATCGATGCAAGCGTTCCCTCAGGGCTGCTGTCACTTCACTCAGAGCTTGCCTGGAAATAGGGCCCAGGCAGGAAGTAAGCCTCAAAAAGCATAGAACCGTCCTTTTTTTGTACAAGGCCTGGCCACCTATTGGTCAGACCCTGACCCAGTCCAGCCCAGCCGAGTCCCAAACCAATACCATAGGAATGGTTTTCCCATGCCAGGAGTAAGAACACAAAAATCCTTGGTCTCACACTTACCCATACTCATCCCAGACAAAATAGCTTTGGGATCTGAGCCTGGGCAAAGGTCTGCCATACTTCCAAGGAAGAGAAAAAGTCTGGGGGACAGTTTGGGTCAGGAAAAAGCCTGAGAAACATGGAATCAGGGAATAGGAATATATCTTTCTTTATGAGCTATATGAGAAAGAAGGTTCCCATCTCAGAACTGCCAATGGGGACAGTCTTGGGGAATCCATCTTCCCAAAATAGCAGGAGATACTCACTTTGCTGTTAAGATTTTGTGATCTACATCATCCAGGGAAGAGCTGTGGGCCACATGGAAGGTTCCAAACAGGGTATTTCTCTTCTTTTTAATCTTCTCTGCCTGAAAAATCCAAGATGCATTCCCTTAAAGGGAACAGGGCTCAAGAATGGGGGCCAGACTAAGTGCTATAGAACCAGGCATATTCTCTTCCAACTAGACACATGACAATGTATTTCAGTTAAAAGGAAGAGAACAGTGATCACTCTAGTTGCCCTGAGGAGGTGTCTTTTTTCCTTAACTAAAAGGTCATCCTAGTACTGTCCAGTCACTATCCATGGGCAATGAAATAGCCTAGTCCCCTTTCCAAAGCTCAGGGCCTGGTAGCTGCTGCATCTGTCTGGATCTCAGATGTCTGCTTCTCCTTTTCCTGGCCAAGTGAATGTCCCTGACAGAGGCCTGGGAGATGGCTCTCCTCTTTTCCCCTCTCCTGGGGCATACTCAAAGAGTAATTATAGCAACTTTTAATTTAGAGCATTAAAACTTTTCAAGCCAGGAGGGATGGGAATTCAGGGAAGCCTGGAGAGATTTGCATGAACTGATGCTGAGTGAGATGGGCAGAACCAGAAAAATACTGTACACCCTAACAGCAACATGGGGGTGATGATCAACCTTGAAGGACTCGCTCATTCCATCAGTGCAACAATCGGGGACAGTTTGGGGCTGCCTGTAATGGAGAATTCCATCTGTATCCAGAGAAAGAACTGTGAGTTTGAACAAAGACCAAGGACTACTACCTTTCTGATCTTGCTATCTCTTATACTTTATGTTTCTTCCTTAAGGATATAATTTCTCTCTCATCATAATCAATTTGGATCAATGTATGCCATGGAAACAATGTAAAGACTGGCGCATTGCCTTCTGTGGGGGGTGGGGGGAGGGAAGTAAGATTAGGGGAAAAATTGTAAAACTCAAAATAAACAAAATCTTTAAGTTAAAAAACTTTTCAAGCATTAGCTCACAATATAGTCAATATAGTTATAATTATCCCATTTTACAGATGAAGAAAATTAGTTTCAGTTTAATACAAGGCTTGATTCCTCTCAATGTAATTAATATGAGGATGATAATACTGATGGTAGCTACAGGATGGTTGTGGAGGCTCAAGTGATACAATAAAAATTATATAATAACAATATTGGCATTTATACAGCTCTTAAAACTTGAATACATTGTATAATTTGAGCTTCACAGTCATTCTGTGAGGTAGATAGATACTAGATAGGGACAAGAATTGTGATTTCATTGTTACAGGGAACTCCTACAGGAGGAAATGCCCTCTACAACAGTGCAGGTTGGCATCTTCTTTCCATGAACTGGATAGCTCCTACAGTTGACTTAGAGAGTTTCCTTCCTTTAGAGAACCCTGAGAAATGAAGCAATTTGGCCTGGGGTCATATGGACAGTGTGTCAGAGACCTGTACTGCTACAGGGGGGCCTGATGTCCTCACCCCTTCCTTGGCCACTAGTAGCTGCTTCTCAGCATTCTGCTTCTTGATGTTGTAGTACTGCACCTCCACCTCATGAGTTAGCTGCAGCCATTTCTGTAGGGCCTCAGGGGCATACCAGGAACTGTGGGACTCCAGCTCCTTCTCAGCATTCTTCAAAGCCATGCGGACCTACAATGGTAGGGTAAAGGAGATGGGGCCATAGCTTCCATTTTATCTCCTGTTCTTGCCAGCCCAACTCCCCAAGTAGATGAAGGCCATATCCACGTGAGGTGTATGGAGGAAGATCGAACAATAACATTTGGACAGTACTTTATCATTTGCAAGACACTTTCTCACAACCACTTTTTGAGGTAGGGAGTAAAAGTATTACTATCTCCACTTTAATGAAGAAACTGATACTTAAAGAAGTGAAAAGACTTCCCCAGAGTCACAAAGCTAATATCAATATAGGCCTCCTAATAGCCAATCCCTTATGATTCTACTATGCCACATTGAACATAAGAAGTACAAAAACCCAGTCTCTCTAACACCCCCCCCCCCCAATCATGCTGAGCAGGAGACAGACTGCAGCCATGGGATGGAGCCAGCACTGAAGCTGGCTTGAGGGAGAAGGGCTTCTTTGCCCAAGCAGAATGCCAGCTTCCTACATTCACCAAATCTGGGCCTTCTTTCATCCTCTCTCCTGCTCCCTCCAAAGACAGTATAAAATTAACATCACAAGGGAATGGGATTGTTGAAAGGACCCACAGGATGTCGGTGTCAGGGATAGGACTGAAACTCAAGTCTTTTTACTCTTTACTCAGTTGAATTCAACAAATGTTCAAATGTTCTGAGCCATGTAGGAAACAGGGTACTACTTGCAAGAGCCTATGCCCAGGATTCCCTCCACTAATTCCATGTGAACTTCTCACTTGGGGATTTCTCTCCAAAAAAGAAAAAGGTAAAAGATATTAATTTGTCTACTTTAGAAATAATCAATAAATATAAATATCAAATCTCTAATTTGGTTAGATTTGGTGCTATTTAGAGAGGTGGAGGAAGAAGAAGAGGAGGTAGTTATATGGGAGGAAAATAAAAGGAAAATAGGAGGAAAAACAAGGATAGCATGAAAAATGGGGGTGAAAGGGGAGGTAGGCAGAGGAGGGGAAGTACTGACAAAGGGAGGAAAGAAAAGATTATGAAGGGAGAGAGAAGAGTTCAGTAGATTTTGAGGTGTTAATATCATCTATTGCCATGCATTTGGTCTGGGATTAATGGTTGAGAGTATAATCAACTATTACTTACTATCTTCTGAAATACTGATTAACCACAGGACTTCACTCTTCAACTGCTCTAAACCCTAAACCTCCTAGATCAGGAGTTAACTGTTTTTGTGTCATGGACCCCTGTGGCAG
Organism: Macrotis lagotis; assembly: GCF_037893015.1. NCBI lineage: Eukaryota > Metazoa > Chordata > Mammalia > Peramelemorphia > Peramelidae > Macrotis > Macrotis lagotis. The sequence continues at coordinate 836,579,291 of NC_133658.1, read as the reverse complement.
CATGGTGATGCCCTTGAAACCCTGTTCAAATGTTCTGCTCAATTCATAATTGAAGGAAATGGTAAATTCTAGTTGGAGATTTGTAAAAAAAAAAATCACATACATATACATATAAGTATACATTATACATATAATTTTTTCCCACAGACCCCCCCCCCCCAGAAATCTAACCAAATAACCTGCTTTAAGTAGCTTTACTCTAGAAGTTCTGCTCTAGAATAACTGAATCAGACTACCCAGGGAACATTTTTCTTTTCATTGTTTTCCAGGGAATTAATACAAATAGCAGTAGAAACAATGATGACTCCAAAGTCTTTATTTCTAATAATAACCCTTTATGGTCAGAAATGCAACTATTACTTTCCTCATTTGACAATTGAGGAGACTCAGACAGAGAGCTGAACTGAATTGCCCAGGGTCCCTTAGAAAACAAGTAGCGAATTTAGTTGTGTCTGTACATGATACATGAGAAAAGCCCAAACTTCACCCCATCCCCATATTCCTGGTCTCAAGTGACCAGATGCTACTGATTGCTCCCACCTCCCAACCCCCAAGGTCTACCCTACCTGCTCCAATTCTTGCTCTGCATATTTCTGGCGGCTGAGCTCATTCTCTGTACCCTCACGTAGTTCGCGAAGTCGGTGTGCCTCCTGTTTAGCAATACTGATCTCATCTTGCAATTTTTTCTCCAGATGTACCTTTTCTACCTCTACAGTTCGATGTTCCTCCTGGGCCTTCTGTAGCCTGTGGGAGATGAAGGACTCAGTTTCATATGCCTTCACCCTATAACAAATCTATCTTGAGAACCTAGTGAACCTGATATTAGGCCCTGTCAAGTTGTGGAAGAGGTAGAAAAAGACAGGGGTCCTTGCCCTGGGTTGGACCATGCTGTATGTGAGACAGTTAAGTCAGGTCAAGGGAGATACACAAGAAAACCTGGACTTGTTTAAACCATGGGGGAGACAAAGAGAGGAGGAGACTGGGTCCCACTTGAAGTCTGACTAGAGATATAAGAATAGATCATTGCTATAGCAATTTTCTCCACAGCAACTGTTGTGAAGTTTCTGGTCTGCATCTGTATTGCAAATTCCCATGCTAGAGAATGAAAACCCAGGTGTAGATAAAAAATAAATAAAAATACAAAACTCCTATGGAGGGGTTAGGAAGCTCAAATTAGCACTTCATACTTTAATGGAAACTATCTAAGAAGTGAACTTGTAAGATTAGAATTTGAATTGTTAAGTTCTGATAAGGATGAGGAGAATGAGAACTAGTCAGGGAAGATGAGAGCACACAGTCCTCTATGGGAAAGAAGGACCCCAAGAGAGAAGACTATGTGAGGCAAGTCAAAGACAAATCTGGTTCATGTCCCCTGGGTTTTGGATTAGATGATCTTCAGTAGGTACAATTTTAATCAATCAACCTGATATATAGGAAAATTTCAAACAATTAGAGCTAATTACTTTGGTACAATAAGCTATGCTCATGAAATAATGTAGTAGAATCCACTACATTAGGAAGCAATGGTAAAGGTAAATCATCAAAGGTAAAGATGAATTGTTTGTCAGGGATATTGTAGAGGGGGGTTCCTATTCAGGCAACTCTTGCTAACTCTGAAATTTTGTGATTCTCTCAAGTCTAAATTCTATGACCCTCTAAGACTTTCTTCCTGCAGTGCAAGGACCTGGGATTTTTCCTGTTGCCCACCAGATGGCACCATGTGTCCTACTCATAACAAGGGCTGAGTGCTGGTTCCTTCCAATCTGGTTTTGGAACTTTATATAAAAAGACCTATGGGCCTTTACAGGCAGGAGTCAAAGGCAATTTTAAAGGTTAAGAGGATGCTATGGGAGAAAAATAAACCTCGCTGGCTCCTGGCTAGGGTCAAGGGGTAGTGTAGCTGCCTTGTTATACTCAATGTCTAGTTCCACATCATTCATGTGGCAAGAACACTAGTTTTGAGGTGAAAGGAAGGCAGGGTTCAAATCCCAGATCTTGATCTTAAACAAGTCACAGACTCTTTGAACTCAATGTCTTCATCTGTAAAATGAGAGGGATGGGCTCAAAGGTCTGTAAAATCCCTTATAGTTTGAGCATGATAATATTCTTCTATTTGGGATTATAACATCATAGAATTAAACTCAGGACATTAGGAGTAAAATTATATAGAATTTTTAGAGTATCTTAGAAATAATCTTACAGATAAGGAGATAGAAGCCTAGAAAAAAAATGATATGTTAATAATATATTCTAACATTTTACACAAAGGGATAGTTAATGTCCAGAAAGGGAAGTGGTAGACCCAAAGAGGCAGAATGGCTTCAGCAAGAAAAGGGATGCCAGAGTAATTTAATTCTCCATTTCTGACCAGAATTTTAGACTTAAAATCAAGGTTTTTCTCTAGATATAATTTATTAGACTGGAAGCAAAACATTTCATAATGTTTCAATACTCTCTCTCTCTCTCTCTCTCTCTCTCTCTCTCTCTTTCTCTCTCTTTCTCTCTCTTTTTTAGTTTTTGTAAGGCAATGGGGTCAAGTGGCTTGCCCAAGGCCACAAAGCTAGGTAATTATTAAGTGTCTGAGGCAGGATTTGAACTTGAGTATTCCTGATCCAGAGCCGGTGCTTTATCCACTGTGCCACCTAGCTGCCCCTCAATATTCTCTTTAACCCCTCCCCTCTTCTTTATGCTTCACAGTTCTATTCCTTATCCTTCTTTAAGGTTTTTGTATCCATTCACCCCTGTGGTTCCATCCCTTGTCATCCTGCAAGCCCAGTTCTCAGGCTCCTCTTTCTAAGGGATTGCAATAACCTTCTCTTTAGATGCTTTCCTTTTACCCCTCCTGCAAACAGAACCAAAATCAATTTCCCAAAGTCCATCTCTGATCAAATTACTCTCCTATTTATGAATTAGACAGGGCTTTCTATGATCCTCAAACTCACCAGCCTGAAATTCAAGGCCCTCCACATTTCCCTTTCCTCAATTCCCCACTCCACTCTCCACCCCGCCCCCAGTTCATTCCAGTTTTCTTTGGGGAAAGCAGAAATCTAATCCTCTTCTGCATGACCACCTTTCAAATATTTAGAACCATAGAGATCCCCTAGCTTAACCCCCACATCTTAAAAAAACACTTTAAAAAAATATTACCTACATTTCCCAAAGCATTCCTCCCTTCTTCCTCCTAAGTCATCCCTTATAATTAAGGGGAAAAAGTAAAAAACAGTTCAGCAAAACTAACCAACATCAAAAAAGTCAGACATTACATGCAGAGTTCTATATCCCACAGTACCTCCCCCTTGAAAAGACAATGGGGAAATACCGTCTCATATCATTTCTTTGGGGCCAATTTTGGTTACTATAATTTCATAGCAGTTTTAAATGTTTTGTTATTACTGTTCTTTGTGTATACTTTGCTTCAGTCATTAAATATATTATTATTTTTTTTTTTAGATTTTTGCAAGGCAATGGGGTTAAGTGGCTTGCCCAAGGCCACACAACTAGGTAATTATTAAGTGTCTGAGGCCAGATTTAAACTCAGGTTCTCCTGACTCCAGGGCCAGTGCTCTATTCACTGTACCACCTGGCTGCCCCCACATTATTATTTAGCTGGGCTTTTCCTGCTTTGTATCTTTCTACACATCTCAGTATCCATCCAGTTATTATTTCCTGCAGCACTGTCATCAGTTACACCTTTTAAAGAGAGAGAAATTGAAGCAACCAGAGGTCAAGTCACTTGCTCAAAGTCACAGACAGCACAGGACGACATAGCAGTGGATCCACTGTTCACTTGGTGACCCTCCTACTCTGCTCTGAGCACAGTGATCACGTTTCCCTCAAGCCTGATCCCTCATTCCATGCAGCTGCCCTACTGGCTCCAGACCCTTCCCCTCTGTCCCTTGGATGCCCTCAGTCCTCTCAATACTCAGATCAAAGGCTACGAGGGCCATTGCCAATGGGTACTGTTTCTCATGCCTACTCTACTTTACTTTGCATTTGGTCCACATGTTGTTTTCCCTGTAAAATGTAAGCTCCTTGTTAGTAGGAACTGTTTTATGTTCATCTTTGTCTTTGTAAGTGCCTAGACCAGTGCCATGCACTTATAGTACTTGTTTAATAAGTGAATTAAATTGAATCTGTGTATATACTAATATTATTTTTAGTAATATTGTCATTTATATCATGTTTTAAGATTTGAAAAAACTTTAAACATACTTTCTCATTTGAGACTTACAATAAACCTGTGAAGTAAGTGTTTAGCACATTTTATTATCTCCATTTAGAGAATAGGAAACTAAGACAAAGAGAAGTTAGACAACTTGCTCAAGGTCATACAGCTAATACATGTTTTAAAAAAGTAGCATTTTTATTCAAAGTCCAACATTCTAACAGTGGGTCCTTCCTCCCTTCCCTAAAGAGGAGTATACCTTGAGGGCAGGAGGACTGGGTCCACTAGAAAGAGTGCTGGATTCAGAGCAAAGAATTTGGGTTTGAATTCTGAGTCTACTACTTATTATCTGTGTGACCTTGGATAGACTCTCTGAGTCTCAATTATTTGTATATGAAGGGGTTGGACTAACATCCCTATACTGTTGCCTTTGGTTCCAGATCTATGATCCTATGATCTTCCTGGAGCATATAACAAATTCTTGCTCACTGAGAGCCACTCTCTATAGTTATCCCTCTCTTGTCTTTTGTAAATTATTTCTTATTTTCTTAAACATTACAAAATATTGGAACATGAGAATATCTGATTCATCCCCTACAATTTAGATAGGAGAAAGGCAGTATAACATAATGGAAAGAGTCCTAGATGAGATCTGTATTTGAACTCTGTCACTTACTACAATTTTGATCTGGACAAATTCTTAGCTGATTCTGGATCTTAGTCTTCTCTGTAAAATGAGGAGGAGGCCCTTCAGGCTCTAAACCCTGTCCCAAAAAAGTGAAGCCTAAAAATAAAGAGATTTTCCTAAGGTCACATAGACAATGACTATGAATGAGATTTAGGTTAGATATAAAAAAATAATTTCCTAATGATAAAGGTTATTAAAAACTGAAATTTAGTATAAAACAAACCATAAAAGTCTCTCTTTGGAGAGTGAAAAAGCTATCCATTTGGCTCCCAGAAGCAAGGGTATTGCCTGAATGGTTGACCCCTCACTGATTATTGTAGTCAGAGAATTTCATGATCATACCTAACTACCAAGACTCAAAGGTAGGATGAATTAAAGATAACACTTTATCTTGGGATGGGGAGGGTCTTCTTTTTTAATTCTCTGGAAAGTTTGGTAGGATAAAAAAAATTGGACTAAGGAGACTTGAATTTGAGTACTAGTTTTGTCATTTTTGTCATTAATTTTTAGTGTACTATTGAATAAAATAACTACTTCATATCTCTGTTTCCTTATTTATAACATAAGGGGTTGAAATGTCTTTAAAGTTCCTACGGAGATCATCTAGTCCAATTATTTCACTTCACAGATTAAGAAATTGATGATTGGGGGCAGCTAGGTGACACAGTGGATAGAGACTGACCATGGAGTCAGGAGTACCTGAGTTCAAATCTGAACTCAGACACTTAATAATTATCTAGCTGTGTGACCTTGGGCAAGCCACTTAACCCCACTGCCTTAAATTAAAAAAAAGAAATTGATGATCAAAGAATAGTTGGCATACCACTCCCCTCCTCCAATAGTAATCTTTGAAGACCCACTCATATACCTCTCCTGGAGGTCATGAAGACTCTGTTCAGCTCTGTGTAGCCCCTCCAGATCTTTCATCATCTTCTTCATATGCTCCTTGGAGTATCGGTTTTGAATGTAGGCAAACCAACATCCACCCACCCCAATGACAATGGACACAACCAGCATGAAGTCCTTCAAATGGTTATGGCGGGTCACTGCAAAAGGGAAAGATAGGCAGGTTAATTATACCCAAAACCAGTTCCTCTCCTGCATATCTCATGTGAATAGGTTCACCAAATAGAAACAACAGCAAAATAGACCCTTCTTGGTATTGTACCTGAGTCAAAGCCTAAGTCACTGCCCCCAAGAACACCCTATGACTTTCTTAGGATCTGTAAATCTCTCCTTTTCTGAGTCCTTGAGGCAATCATGTTAAATTAGAGAAATCTGACAAATGTTGATGAAGTAGCTATTCCGTACTGGGAGGGCACTGTGCTCAGTACTTAGTCTACAAAAATGAAAACATAACCTTTTCTCTGCCCTAAATTAAAATTCAATGGAGGGGAAAGTCCACAAACACAATTAACTATATTTATTATTTAGCATTCCAAGTCCTCCATAATCCATAATCTTTCCAACCTCATCTAATCTTTTTCTCCTACATAACTCTACATTCCATTCAAATTGAACTCTTTATCCTCTATACATATCACTTACTCTCCTTCCTTTGGTACCTACTGTTCCCTACATCTAGAATGTCTTTCCTATCATTTTCTTTATTTTTTAAAACACATTACTCCCCATAAAAAAAAAACAGCATGGCAAAACTAACCAACACATTGACCAAGTGTGACCATGTATACAGTGTGTTCCTTACACACAATGCAAAGATGGAAAGGAGGGTCATTTTTCATTTCTTTATTGAAGCCAAATTTGGTTATTAAAATTCCAGGGTTCAGTTTTATTTTTTGTTTAATTACCTACCTGTTTACATTGCTATAGTAATAGCTATATTGTTTCTCTAATTTTGCTTATTTCTCTTAATTTATATCATTCTTACCTGTTAATTATTATTCATATTTTTATAGCACCAAATCAAACACCACCTTCTCCAAAAAGCTTTCTCTGATTCTCTCAAAGGAAATAATTTTCTGACTCAGTCCTTGCAAAACCTTTTGTCTACACCACACTGAATGTGCTTTAATATATAATAGTGTATAAGTAAGCTATCAATAGGATAACCTTTCCTTTTACTAAACTGTGAACTCTAATAAGGGGTTAGAACCAGGTCTTTCTATAGTTTGTATCTTTCCATATTCAATACAGTGCTCAGTACAAGCAAACACATAAAAAACTTTAGGAATTATGTTATCAGAGTAATCTGATTATCTTCCCTATCCTCACATCTTCAATTTCATATTCTAATCTCATTGTCCCATTCTCACATAGATACCTTCACTTCTCACTATTTCCAGAACCTATATGTCCTTCAAGAGATAATTTTAGTCTTAATTCCTCCAGGTATTCTTCCCAAACTCTCTAAGTGTTTCCTTAAAACAGGGTTGTATCTTCCCCTCCTATCCCTTTACAGTGCCCAAAACAGAGTTGGACCCTCAAGAAATTCTCAGCATAAATTCATTTAAGAGTCCCATAAGGACCTACACCAAATCTTAGATCCCTAGAGGTAGAATGTTGGGGGGGGGGGGAGGGTGTTACCATCAGCAAGAGACAATTCATTGCAACTTAAATACACTAAGTGCTTCCTATAGGAGGTTCAGGACTCAGAGGAAGAAAGCAGAGGAAAAGGAAGAGAGGTTTGCTAAACAGAATATAGGGAAGAAGAACTCAGTAAAATTGGGAGACAAGACTCACAAACAAGTATATAAGTATCCCAGACTCTAAGGGCTGTGACAACTCAGATAATTTTGAGTTTACTGAGAGTTGTAGTGCTCTACAAATCTTCCAGAAGGAGGAAGGACTCAAACTGAGCTTCAAAAGATGGATGACAGGGGCGGCTAGGTGGTGCAATGGATAGTGCACTGGCCCTGGAGTCAGGAGTACCTGAGTTCAAATCCGGCCTCAGACACTTAATAATTACCTAGCTGTGTGGCCTTGGGCAAGCCACTTAACCCCACTGCATTGCAAAAACTAAAAAAGAAAAAAAAAGATGGATGACAGAGGGGAAAATTAGGGGCCTGAGGTAGGTTCAATAAGTACAAAGGTAAAGAAGGGGAATGGCCATGGAATATCTGTGTAAGTGTTGGGGAAACCTATCCCACCAGAAAGATTGGAATGTAATGAGGACCATCTAACAGATCTGGAGATGAGTGAAATGGGCAACTGTGGTTTAGGGTCCAGAAAAAAAGTACCTTTTGTTTGTGCTGTAGGGTCTAATTCCTACAGTGCTTTTAGCTGGCCTCCAGGAGTCCTGGGAAGGAAAAAGAGGCTCTTGGTTGAGACAATGAAGGTCAAACTCAAAGATACTCAAAGGCATTTGAGGAGAATATAATGTCTCTACAGCCAAAATGTCTCAACAGTTTTTCAGGGGGTCCTTCCCTTTGAGAATTAATGAGATATATTAAAGCACACAAAATTTAAAATCAAAAGATCTGGGTCAGAGGTGGCTAGGTGCCGTAGTGGATAAAGCACCGGCCTTGGAGTCAGGAGTACCTGGGTTCAAATCCGGTCTCAGACATTTAATAATTACCTAGCTGTGTGGCCTTGGGCAAGCCACTTAACCCCATTTGCCTTGCAAAAACCTAACAAAAACAAAACAAAACAAAAAAAGATCTAGGTCAAGCCTTGACTCTGACAGTCACTACTCATATGATTATGGAAAGTTAGGTTCTTTCCCAGGGTTCAAAGGTTCATCTATATAATGAGGACACTTAATTATATGATCTCTAAGGTTCCTCCTAGTTTTGACATTACATTCATGGCACAAAAAGATCATAGGATCTAGTGCTGAAAGGGATCTTAGAAAGCACCCAACTCAATTACCTCATTTTAAGGAAGAGGAAACAGAAGTGCTAGAAGTGAAATTATGTATCCTTGTGGAAGGTCACAAAGGTTGTTAGAAACAGAGCAAGTCTTGGTCAAGTCTCAGTAGCAAGTAGTCTCCTGACTTCAAGACTAGTGTTCAAAAGAGTACTGTATTATAATGCTTCTCTTTTGGCTCTGACTATCTGTATTCTACCCAGTTTCAAGATTCTGATTCTATGAATCACTACTTATCTATTTTAATGGAAGGAATTACCTATAATTTCATCAGTCCCAAACCAAACTATGTGCTGGTAGCCCACAGACTAGGAGAATCAGAAAATTTCCTGATCTTTAAATTATAGTGGTAGAGATCCAAAGTCCTGTGAGTAGCCTATAATCAGACCAGAGTCAGTAATTAATTTAAATTGTGCTTCTCCAATTTACCTTATAGAGGAGGAGAACTATCTGCACAGTAGTTCTTTTGGGTCATGTGATATTTCTCCTTTCTTCCCTTATCTAATCACATACCCCTCCCCACCAAAAGAATAGGCCTTTAAAAAATTTAATAGTGCAATCTGGAGGTGAGGTAAATGTCCTTAATTCCCCTTTCGGTCCTACCCTTTACCTCAAAACTTATGCTATAAACCAGAGAATGACACCAATTAAAAAACTTTATTTCAATTGTGTCCATCATCAACAAAGCAAAGTTAAGAACCTGGATCACAAGGGTAGGTAGAAAAGAGTGGAGAACAGACTGGAAAGAGCTACAGCAGGGAGGCAGATGGTTCAATATAATTAAAATATCTCCCATTTCTATAGCACCTTATGGTTTGCAATATATTTTCCTCACAACAATCCTTTAAGATGGTAGTACAAGTATCATTATTTCTATTTTACAGCTTGGTAAAGTAAAGCCCAGAATCACATAAGAAGTGTCAGAGCTAGGATTTGAACCCAAGTCTCTAGACTACAAATCAAGAACTTTTTGCATTATGAGTTTTTTCCTCTGTCTCAGAATGGCTACCTTATGAAGAAGTTGAGCTTTGCATCACTAGAGGTATTCAAGAAAATGTTGTCAGGATCAATGATCAATAATGCTACCACCTGACAGGTGATGGACTAATATATATATATATATATATATATATATATATATATATATATATATATATATAATGAGACACAGTTTTGGATATGGTCAATATGGGGATTTGTTTTGCTGGTTAATGGCTATTTGTTATAAGAATTTTGCTTTTTCCTTTTTCCAGTGAAGAAGAGGGAAGGGGGAAATAGGAGAATTAAAATTGAATAAGAAATTAAGAAAAGAAGAAACTATCAGGGAATTGTCAAGATGACTCATCCATCAACCAGGGGGCTGGAGGTTTACTTGCTATGTGATTTGACCCAAGTCACTTAAATCTCTCTGGGCTTCAGCTTGCTCTCCTGAAAAGGAGGCCATTGAGAGCTTCGCAGGCCTGTTTTAAGGAAAGCACTCTCTAAGCTTTGTGGCACTATGAAAAAAGAAATATACTTATTGTTGAATTAGAATATCTAAGGGGCCTTGCAGCCCTAAGATTATAACATATTCTGAGACAGGATCCTGAGGCCTTCACTGGGAAAAGATATATATAAATGTCTAATAAATAGTACTTGCTCTAAAGAGCTTGGTAGTTCAGCTAGGGAGATATGCCCAATCTTTATGTGCTTATTAGCAAATACAAGCCACAATAGAGTCAGTTTATAAACTGCAATTACTGCAGAAAATCAGAATGAAAATATTGGCATAAATTGAAATTATCTGTAAATGCATCTTAGAGGAAACAAGACCAGAAGAGGATTATAAAATTTGGTTAGAATCAAAAAATAGAAAAACCTAACAAAAGCTCCCTCATATCTCAGGATCAGAACCCTAACAGTGAGAGTTTGGGGAAAGTGAGATATATTTAAAAAACTTAATTGTTCTTGAATCTATATTTAGCCTGTACCATCCACTAAGGGAATAGATTCTTGAAATTTATTTATGGCAGAGAAATTTTACCAGCTCACATCCCTTTGTCTTCTGAATTCTGCTCAAGTCTAAATAACAGTTCTTACACTAAACTCTATTTCATAAAGGTGAGGTTATAGACACTCTGCCTCTTGGTCTCCTCCCTTTTTTTTGCCTTGGCCACCAAGAAGCCTCAGGTAGGTGGGTATGAATCCTAGCTCCAAAGTCAAGGGTGTCCCACAATACTAAATTGGGGAAATGGATGAATTGGCCAAGGGTTTTGACTGCCCTGGAATAACAATTGTCTCAGTACTGAAACCAACCCTGGGAATTAACAGATACCATGACCCACCTGAGCTCATTACACCTAGTATGCACTAGTGGACTCTGAGCAATCTTGTGGCCCCTTGAGAAAAGAACACATGGCTGAAAGGATGTGCTGACAGGGCTGGCTGTGAGCCACAGGCAAACAACAGGGACTATTAAAGAACCCTTGACTTCAAGAGGTTTTAAAGAACAAAAGTGTCTGACTGGAGATCTGAGAGACACAATTACAAATGATGACAGGTCCTTTAGATAAAGCTGCAATAAAAGTTAAAGCTGCCCCCTATAGATAGGACTATTTGTAGAACCCTGCAATCTCAGATCAGAACTGCTGGCTTCACAAAACAGAATCTTCTCTATAGATACATAAATACATCCTTTTTTTTTTTTCTGGAAGACAGTTATCTGACAACCAGCTCTAGCAGAACACAAATAAGGATCCACTTCTTTGCTACCACAAAAAATACTGCTGCAAATATTTTGGTTTATCTTGGAACTTTTAAAAAAAAACCACCTGAGAGTATATAGCTAATAGCAAAAAGAATAAATATTTTAATCTTTTTTTAGCATTAGCCCAAATAAGCATTTTTATGATTTCCATACCAGACTTCTGATCCATACTGGTCTTTAGTTGATCATATTGACTATTAATACCTCCCCAACATTTTCAGACTGACTACTATCTAGTCATGCCTTTTTCATTTTAAAATGTAGTATTTTACATTTAACTACATGAAATTCCAGCTTAAATTTGGCCCTATTCTAGTCTGTCAAGATATTTCTGAATCAGGCATCTAATTTATTAGCTATGCCATTTATTATTGTATCATCTGAAATTCATTAGCATGTATTACTGCAAGCTATAGTTATCTGTGTTTTTGTTTTAATCCTCTGTGATACTTCTAGCTCCACCAAGTACAAGCGTAATAATGTCTTATCTAGACTCTGTATGTCCTCCAGTACCTAGAATAATATTCCATATACTAATGGTACTTAACTGAGTTTGTTGGATGAATGAAGGTTCTAGTAAAGGGAATATTTACACTGAATAAATCAGAGAGCTAAACAATACAGAAGAAAGAAGGGCACTACTTTGTTTAGAGTTCTTCATTTGGATCAAATTACAAGGAAAATTACAGCCCTCCCCCTCCTCTGCAGAGGAGTAGGAACAGCTGACCAGACAAGGTCAAACCACAGTGAGACATGCAGAAAAGAGATTAGCTTTATTCTATTTGCCAAAGGGGACAGTACTAGGACCTGTGGGGTAAGGTGCAGAAATCTAAGTTTCAGCTCCATTTTAAAAAACATTCTAACATAAAAATTACAGTTTTCCAATAGAATAGTCTTCCTTGGTTCCATTCAGTAAGCATTTAACAAGTACTCTAAGTGTTCAGGCAGACTGGATGACTGTCAGAATGATGTAGAAGGGATTTTGGGCTGGAGGTAAACTCATCACCTGAGGAAAACACTTCTCTAATCTTGTTGCAGCTTTGCTCCACTTCTCTCCATTCACACAGTTACCACTCTAATTTAAGTCCTTATCATCTCTCCTAGACTACTGAAATAGTTTCCTAATTGTTCTCCCTGCCCCAAGTCTCTTAACACTTTAATTAGTCTTCTACACAGATGCCAAAGTGATTTTCTTAAAGTCTAGATCTGAGCAGGTCACACCTTTTACTCAACAAATTCCAGTAACTCCCTAAAAACCTCAATAGGAACATATAATCTCCTCTGGCAACCTAGTCCCTTCCTTTATTTCCAGTCTTTTTACACATTATCCCCTCCATCCATTTACCTGTCACTTTCCCAACTCTCTGGGCCTTTGCACTGTAATGCTTTCTCTCTTCACCTCTGCCTCTCAGAAACCCCAGCTTCCTTCAAGAATCTGTCCAAATGCCACTTCTTGCAACTCCTCATTCCAATACATATTTAATTAATCACTTACTATATGCTAAGAGAAGAAGTTTCAAAATTTAAAAAAAGACAATCCCTTCTCTCAAGAAGCTTAAAATCTAATTAGGGAAGATAATACACAAAATGAAGCTAGAAAGAGTGAGGGGGACCCCAAGGAAAAAATCATGTACCATGGAGTTTAGATCAAGAAGTGTTGCAGAGAAAAAGACCTTTCCCTATAGGATTAACTTCCAACTACTCTGTTAGTATCTAATGGTTGTTTCTCCATTAGAATGTAAGCTCCTTGAGGGTTTAAATTGTTTTTTTGGGGGGAGAGGGTTGGTATACCTAGTGCTTAGCAAAATTTAATAAATGCTTATTGATTCCACCCCTAAATTTATGAGGCAGATTGTTTCTTTAAAATCACCTTAAGTGATATCATCCATAACATGCTGTACTCTACTTATAGACACTAAACTTCATTTTATAGATGGCAAAACCAAGTCCTAGAAATAGAAGGGGTCTAACCCAAGGTTGCACAATAAGGAAGTAGAAATTAACTTTTAACTGATTTAAATCAAGGTCCTCTAACATTAATGCTCTTTTTACTGTACCACACTTGTCTTTCTCTACAAGTAAATCATAGGTTGCCCAAACAGTGTTAAATGACTGGCTTTCAAAAAAAAATAAAATAAAATCCAACAATTTCCTTATGAGCATTAAGTCATCATCACTATCAAACTGTACCACAGAACTCCCAAGTCCTACTTAACCATTCTGATTGATTAGTCAGACTTTGTTCAGTGAATCCTTCACTTTCCTAGTCCCCAGAAGGCTCTAGATGAAGCCTAGTCCTCAAGAACAGATAGGATTTTTTTTTACTTAAATTCCCCAGAAGCCTGCTTCAGATATAGCCAAAGACATCAGAGCAAAACAGAAATCATTACAGATTATGAAGGCTAAGGGTTACAGTACCAAAACAATTAGAGTCTCTTTCCTCAGAATCCAGAATTGAGAGGACCTCAAAAGTCACTTACTTAGTTCCACCCCCTAAAGGAATCCCAAAAATAATCCAGTCCAACCCACCCCAGAGCAAGAACTTTTTCTGCACCATTTCTGCCAACATCTTGGCAAGGTCATTCCCACCTAAGGCTTTCTATTCCTTTATTCCACTACTTCCATGACACATTTCAGCTTATAGGAAGTTTTTCTTAATGTTGAGCTAAAACTGACCCTCCTAGCAACTTTCCTCCTTTTTTCTGCCCTCTGGGACAAAGCAGAAAATCTCTAATCCTAAATGTCTCATGTTCTGAGGGATTCCAGAAGGTGATTTCATTGTGACCTGCACCCTGCTGTCTATAAAAGGAGGAAGGCAAGCATCCTGATGAGTCCAGGAGATGGAGATAGGGTCATCACAATTCTAAGTCTTAGATCAATGGGGGCAATAGGGAACCTTAAAAGATCTAAAATGGTTCTGGATCACCAAGACCATGGTACTATGGATGTGCTCATAAGCCCGGAAGTAAGGAGTACAGGAGTACAGGGAACTGTATGGGAAACACATGACTTCAGACAAGACTATCACAAGAGTCATGACTATGAACAGCTGAGATGGTGGGATGAAATAGGATAAAAAGCAGATTAACATGTTCTATTTCCAGGCAGGTTAGATTGGCTATAGGATCCAGGGTGGCATCTGTGCCCTTCACATGTTTATGCCAAAAACATGAAGAGAATCATAGAATTGAAAAAAAAAGAAGTGGGAAAGATCATAAAAATCATTTAGTTCAACTCTCTAATAATATAAAAAATTAAATTAAGGTACAGAGAAGAATTTGCCTAATAATAATAATAATATCTCCTATTTCTATAGCGCTTTTAGGTTTATGAAATACTTTACTAGTAATAACCTTTTGAGAAGATAATCTAGAATAATTACTCACATTTTACAGATAAAAAAATTGAGGTACAGCATCTTATTCAAAATCTATAACTAGTGTCAGAGCCAAGATTTAAATTCAGAGCTTGATTCCAAATCTAGTTCTATTATACTTTACTATTACTGTCTCAGTTTTTACTAAATATATAATATATATAAATAATATGTATATATATATATATAGTTGCTTAAAAGTCATATAGATAGTAAGTAGAAACAAAGTATTCAATAACTTCTTTTCTTAATTTTTATTTCAAGATAGTAGAAGAACTCTCCAGAGTTCATCTAATCCACTATGTTGTCTATACACGAGTCTGATCCCCAAGTTACCCCAGACATACTCCATTTCCTTTTTTTTTACATTTCCCAGGAGCTATCAAGAAACAGCACATCTGAAGGATGGATCAAAATATACAGCAGCTCACTACAACAGAGATCAGAAATAACTACTTTAGGTGTTGGTTCCTAGAACAGAGTTAAAGGGTAGTAGCACTTGGAGAATGGGAGACCAAGGTCTCCTCTTATGACACAATTGTCTTCATTGTCTTTTTCTTTTTTAATATACAACTCCTGATTTTATCTTTTTGTCTATTCAAAAAACCTTAAGTAGCTCACAACAGTAAGCATTGTGCTTGTTATGAGCCAAGAACTGGGGATCTAAAAATAAAAACTGAAACAGTCCCTGATTTACCAGAGGTAACATTTTATTAGGGAGATATGCATTCATACATAAGAAAATACAGGGTGGCAGCTAGGTGGTGCAATGAATAGAGTACCAGCCCTAGAGTCAGGAGAACCTGAGTTCAAATCCAGCCTTAGACACTTGATACTAGTTGTGTAACATTGGGCAAGTTACCTAACCCATTGCCTTATAAAAAAACCCAACAAGTAAATGCAGGATATATTACAAAATAAACACACAGGGATGGGGAGGAGTGGGCACTGCTAACTAGACCTCATACTTGAAATAGTATTTGAGTTCAGTCTTGAAGAGAAATGGGAAATTCAAAAAAGCAGTGAAGGAGGAGTGCACTTTAGACATGGGAATAGCCTGGGCAAGACACAGAGGCACATGGAACACCTTGGATAGGGAAAAGCAAACATTTCAGTTTGGTTGAAATATAAAGTATAGGAAGGGGAATTATATAAAATCAGTACCCAAAAGAAGGAGACACTAGACACAGGAAACCCAATACAATAGCTCAGGTGACAGTTTTAAAGTCTGAATTAAGATGGTTGGTACAAAGAAAAGGTAGGCTTGATAACTGATATGGGGGCAAGGTGTAGTGAGTGAGAATGGAGGAAAGAATGAA
The DNA here is from genome assembly GCF_037893015.1 of Macrotis lagotis. Classification (NCBI taxonomy): domain Eukaryota; kingdom Metazoa; phylum Chordata; class Mammalia; order Peramelemorphia; family Peramelidae; genus Macrotis; species Macrotis lagotis. Next base: position 836,563,169 of record NC_133658.1, on the reverse strand, counting down.
ATGTTAGGCTGTGGACCTACATGGCTAGAAGAATGGTGATACCCTCAATGGAAACAAAAGTTGGGAAAAGGGATGTGTTTTACATGTAAAGATGAATCCAGTTTGAAATGCCTAAGAGATAGAGAGACATACTGAACAGGCAGCTGGAGATGAGAAATTACAGATCAGGAGAGAGAGAGATCAATGAATTCTAGATTTAGAAGCTAGAAAAGACCTTTGCTTGGTCCATCCCCTTTATTTTATCAATGAAGTCCAAAAGGATTAAATGAGAGATACTAAAATGGAAGCACTAGGAAATGAAGCCAGGTTCTCTAGTTTCAAGTTTAACTCTTTCCATTATAACGGACTAAAAAGATGTAGAGATTTTAGAGATATTTGCCTGCAAATAATTAAACACATGGGAGCAGAGGAAATCACCAAGACAAAGTATAAAGAAAAAAAAAAGAAGAAAGCTTTTGGGGGAAACCCCTGCATCAGTGGCTGGCCATGGACAATAATCTTTCAAGGAAGATTGAGAAGGAATAGTCAGAAAAGTATGAGAAAAATGAGGGAATAAAATATTACTATTTATATCTGTAATGGGGTGAAACAAAACCCAAGGAGGAGTGAATATTTAGAAGGGGAATATTTTCAAAACTTCTAAACACTGCCAAGAGGTAAGAAAGGGAAACAACTAAGGCCACTGGATTTAACAGTGAAAAGAATCATTAGTGACCTCTGAGAAGGCAAGTGAGAGAAAGAAGGTAGTGTCAGTAATTAAGGATCGTTTTTCCCAGAGTTTGGTCATGAAAAGGGAGGCCAGATTTTGGATGATAGCTTGAAGGTTGTAAGGTCAAATGTAGGATATTTTTGTTTTTGAAGGATGAAAGAGATCTAGGCATATAATCAGCAGAAAAGGAATCAAGGTAAGCAGACAGTGAAAATTAAGGGAAAAAAGGACAAGAGTAGAAAAAAGATCCTAAAAAAGAGAATAGGGATGAGCACGAATAGAGGAGTAAACAAACCACTCCACTGCAAGGGTAAACCAAAGCATAATCATTTGACTCTGGTATTTGGGGCCTTCTACCATGTCTCTTTTTCCAGGCTTACACTGCTCTTCTTTACAGATTCTATATGCTACTTCTGTACAGTTAGATCACGTATAATTTTTCTTGAGACTGTAAACTCTTTGAGAACAGGGTCATATCTCTATCATGCATGTTTAGTACTCAGCCCAGGGCTCTGTCCAAAGCAAGTTAATAAATGTTTAATGAATTGAATGGAAGTTTTTGTACACCTTCTGAGACAAATTTACTTCTATTTCTGGAAGAAAACAGATAACAATTTGGAAACATGACTGTGACTTTCACTGGTTGAGTTGAGACCTGGTCTATATCTCCCACAATCTTGTGTGGCATCTGGAAGGATTCCCAACCTTTCCCTGAGACCCAGGCCTCCAAGATGGAGGAATGGCAAAAATGGTATTAGAAGGTTTTCTGCACTTTACTGGGCCCATTCTACTTAGTGCCCCCACTCAAGGAAGGCAAGGAAGTGTGTCACTCTCAGAATCATTGATCTACAATACTGCTTCCTCCTCAGAAAAGGCCCGACTTCACTAGCCTTTTCCAGCAATGGAGATGGGCCAGGAAGATACTGGGAAAGAAAGTAAGAAGCCAGGAATCACTTTTCTTTTAGCCTTTCCCCTCAAGAGGAATACCATTTGGAAGAATAAGGAAGAACAATTCTGAGTCTGAGGATCATTCATCAAGTCAGATTTAGGGAGAATAGTCCCTAAACCTTGCTCACACAGCAAATATGGCACCTATGGGATCAGAGTACAAGAAGCAGGAGGAATTGATCTGTGGAACTCATAACTATCTGAGATGAACTAGTGGGATTCATTACATAGGCTCTTCAAGGATGAATGGGCAAGTATCTGTAACATCAGATGGCATTCTCCTTCCAATACAGTAGAATATTACTTTGAGAACTACAGAGATATTAATTATTATAATGCAGTTGTAGAAAGAATGTTGGAGTCTTGTCAGGGTCTCTGGGTCCATAGTGTCAAAAGGATCATAGCTCAATAGCTGGAAGGAATCTGAGAGGTCATCTAGTTCATACCTCCCCACCCCACATTTCACTAAGGAAGAAACTGAGATTCAGGGAGATTACTGCCTGACAAAGGATTATATCAATGTTAGTTATTGTTGTTATATGACTTTTCCAAAGTCACACAGGTAGTCAGTATTATAGATGGAACTTAATCCAAAGCTTTCCACCATAGTACATTTCCTCTTCTTCCTATACTATGTGAATCTGAGTGAAGTCACTGAACTGTTTTGAACTTGTTAAAATGGTTCTCCACATCGAGATTGCTAATCTCAGAAAGCAGCAAAGTCTTGCAATGGTTCTCTCCAGCTCTAGGATTCCAGGAGTCTGATTCTAAACCTGTATTGTTGAAATGTTATTTAAACTGAATCTTCTAAAACTAATTTTCAAAGCGAAGGGAAGTTCATAAGAAACTTTGGGGAGAATTCTCTTGTGAGAGTAAATCCTACCATGCTGATGTATCTTAAATGAAAATATTAATCTTTTCAGAATTAGTCTCATCCAAGTAATGATGTGGTCCCTAAAGGGGGGGAAAAATACATACCATCAATCACAAGGTAGAACTAGGGACAGAGGCACAATATATAAAATATCAATTTCAAACCATGAAGAAGCAATATTTGAGAAGAAACAGACTTCTGAGACATTTGGGGGAAATCCTACAGAAAATGAAATTTTGATCCTGGGGGAAAAAGCCATTCTGCTAACCCACAGTCATGTCCAAAGTAAAAGTAAAAAAAGTAAAAATAATAGTTATGCCTATGGTCAATATATCATTAGCACTATGAATGATAATTAAAGTAAGATACTGTTGGTCTATAATAATGAGATCATCTGTTGTGAAGAGTTTTAAGAGTTACCTCATCCATTCCTTCATATACTTGGACAAGAGGCATCAGGAAGGGGCAGCCAGGTGGCATAGTGGATAAAGCACCATTCCTGGAGTCAGGAGGACATGAGTTCAAATACAGCCTCAGACATTTAATAATTATCTAGCTGTGTGACCTTGGGAAAGTCACTTAATCCTATTGCCTTGCAAAAAAAAACAACAAAAAGAAAAAAAGCAAGAAGCATCAGGAAGTCATGTCATTTATATCCTTCCCTCTCACTAAGAGAATAGGAAATGATATCACAAATCCCTAGGAAAAGCTTTGAGAGAGCATTTCCCTTATCTCTGACAGGACTGTATCAAAACGACTTCAGGCTCACCGAGTTATCCTAATTTTAATTAACTCCAGAATGCCACAATATTCCAATTCCATTCCACTATTAAACCAACCAAAGCATGAGAAAATTCTATTAGAGATTGCCTCTACTTAGGTCAAGGTGTAATAGAAGCTCACTTCCTCCTTGGCTACTCTTGGTAAAAGCAGAACCTGGCCATCTCTCATCTGCTGTGCCAATAGCTGCTACTATATAACTAACATTCTCCATGTTAGTAGGGAAAGATCCACCTTTCTGTCACTTTGAATACAATGTATCTAAGACAGAGATCATCATATTCTTTTCTAAGCACTTTTTTTCCTCCAGAAATTCTATCAGTCACCAATTCTGCCTCTCTCTTAGACTGTAAACTTTGAATTCATCTTCAATTGAAAACCTCTTTTCTACATGCCCTATAGCTATCCTCTGACTAAATCCTGCTACTTTTTCTGATTCTAAAGCCAGAAAAAGATAAATTGCTTAGAAAGCTTCGTCACTAAGAGTCCCCTATACAATAAAATACATACATTTTATTTCCTCTTTCACCCCCAGCAAATGAATTTAAGTGAGACCTTCTTACCCACAGTCACCTTGCCCTCCAGTGAAGGCAGCAGAGGGCAGTGCCTTCTCTAGGTAGGTTTAAGTAAAGTCAATCTTTGAATCTCTAACTATAAAAGATCTTTTTTTTTTTTTGCAAGGCAAATGGGGTTTAAGTGGCTTGCCCAAGGCCACACAGCTAGGTAATTATTAAGTGTCTGAGACCAGATCTGAACCCAGGTACCCAAGGCCGGTGCTTTATCCACTGCGCCACCTAGCCGCCCCTTATAAAAGATCTTAAAGGGCACTAAACAGTAATTTTCAGGATCACATAATAGGAAGGACACTAGTGATCTGGAACACATTTGGGAAATTATACAACAAAAGGAATAACTGAAGCAACTAAAACCAAAAGACCCTATAGGTCAACCATCCTCTCTAATTGAAAAACTGATGTACAGAAGAGAAATTAGATTTATTTGGCATGGTCCCACAAAGCAGAAACAAGGAATAATGAGTAGAAGTTGCCAAGAAGTGAATTTTGACATTAGGAAAGATTTGAGGTCTTAAAATTTAATAGTTTACTTTAGGAAGAAATGAAGTTTCCACTCATAGAGGTTTCTTAGTGACAGTTGGATAATCATCTATCAAAGAGATGGAGAAAGGAGTCTGATTTAGGTATGTCCTGGTTTAACTGGCCCTGAGGACCTTTTCTACTCAGGGATTCTGTGATTCTCTGGAAGAGGAAGTAGACATGTTCTCCTTTATCCCAGAAGACATAACCAGTATTAATGGTTGCAAGTTACAGGTAAGGCTTTAGGTTAATAAAGGACAAGCAGAGCTGCCTCAGGAATAAGACTTTTCTATTTCAGTAAAGGTTGGCACAGAGTTCCTCTGGGGTCTTTTCTAGTCCTCACACTCCAATATATGATCAGGAATCCCTATTACTATAGCTCTGAGAAATATCATCCAATTGTGTCTGCCTGAATAATTTTCTTCACAGCACTATGCGGGATTGAAGATGCCAGTCTATCTACTAAAGAAACTCATATAATACACAGATAAATAAATATAGGATATATTAAAAATAAATATACACTGATGGTTGAGGAGGGAGGCATCAAAAACTGGAGAAATCATAAGAAGTCTACTGAAGAAGGTGGTACTTGACTTGAAGAAATCTTGCTGTTCCAAAAGGGGACCATTTGAGGTTTAAGGGACAGCCTGTGCCAGGCACAGGGATAGAAGACAGAATATGCTGTGTGGGGAATAGCAAGTAGGTCAACTGAACTGCAATAAAGAGTATGTGAGGGGGAGTGAGATCTAACTGGCCTGGGATAATAAGCTGGAGATAAAAAACTATATTTAAAAAATATTCTTTTTGTGAGTAGCCTTTCTCTGGATTCAGTTAAAGAGGGAAAAAAAGGGTTCTAGGGTGATTGGTGATTCTGATGAAATAGAATTAAAGAGTTCCACATGATTAACAAAACATAAGGTGAGAATTCTGCTTTATTATGTCTAAGGAAGAAGAATCAGCAAAGAAAATAATGGAAAAGAATATTAGTGTTAGCCTTTATAACTATGACATAAAAGTAGCTCTGTCAAATGAACAATAAATAGCAGCAACAGTAGTGAAAATCTAAGGAAATTTTACCTAAATAGCTTAATAAAGAGGTGATGCCCAGTAAAGTGGAGATGGAAGAGTATCCAGGAGAAAGTGGTCATCAAAACAGGTACAACTCAGACTTTATCATTACATTCACAACTTCTCCCCAATGAAGAAGTAGAATTTTCTAATATGAAAATTAATTTGAGGATGACTTGGGCCACTTACTAACAAAGCTTTGTTGTTTAGTAATTTTGGATATATCCAACTCTTCATGATTTTACTGGGGTTTTTATGGCAAAGATAATGGACTGATTTGCCACTCACTTCTATAGTTCATTCTTCAGATGAGGAAACTGAGGCAAACAGGGTGAACTTAACAAGGTTAGTGGGCACAGTTAATGTCTGAGGTCAAATTTGAACTCAGGAAGTCGAGTCTTACTGATTCCTGCCTCAATACTTTATCTACTGCACAACCTAGTAGTGTCTTACTAACAAAAGTTCAAACTAAATATTTTGTATGGCAACTTCAATGAAGTATGAAAACAGATCATTCTGAGGTTTGATTCTGAGTTCTCCTTAAAAAAAATGTTTTACATCACTTATAAAAAATATTCATAGTAGCTCTTTGTGGTGGCAAAGAATTGGAAATTGAGTGAATGTCCATCAGCTGGGGAATGGCTGAACAAGTTGTGGTACATGAATATTATGGAACACGACTGTTCTATTAGAAACTAGGAGGGATGGGAATTCAGAGAAGTCTGGAAGGATTTGCATGAACTGATGCTGAGTGAGATGAGCAGAACCAGAAAAACATTGTACATCCTAACAGCAACATGGGGGTGATGATCAATCTCAATGGACTTGCTCATTTCATCAGTGCAACAATCAGGGATAATTTTAGGGTATCTGAGTTGGAGGATACCATGTGTATCCAAAGAAAGAATTTTGGAGTTTAAACAAGACCAAAAGACTATTACTTTTAATTTAATAAAATTATCTTATTAAGTGATTATGCTATCCCTTATATTTTATCTTTTTCCTTAAGGATATGATTTCTCCCTCAACACATTCAATTTTGATCAGTGTATAGCACAGAAACAATGTAAGGTCTATCAGACTGTCTTCTGTGGGAAGTGGGGGGGGGAGGGAAGTGAGATTAGGAGAAAAATTATGTAATTCAAAAAATATTTTTAAAAGTTTGCTTTACTTTTTAATTACTACACTTAAGAATTCATTTTATTTTCCTCTTCTAGTGTTATTATGTAAATCTATTATTAAAACCCAGTGTGACTATGTCAGGATGACATAATATTGTCATTGCCATCATTGATGTAATAGTAATATTAGTATAATAATAATAATAATAGTAGTAGTAATAGTAATAGTAACAACAACAACTGGTTGGCTTTCTCCCATGCCTAGAATGTACTTTCTCCTTACTTCCATCTCAGAATGTCACCTTTCTTTAAGATATGATTTAAGAACTACCTTCTATAAGAAGTCTTTCCTTAATTCCTCAATTACTATTGTTCTTCCTTTCAGACTTTTATTTAACTGCTTTGTAAATATTTGTATTTGTTTACCTTATATTTCTGCTCTACGAATGTACACATAGGTCATTTTAGCTACACTTCCAAATTGGTTTACAGAATGATTAGAATAATATTCCAATACTATATTATTGTGACTGTTCTCCTCAGAACCCACAATTGTCATTTTCCTTTTTTAATTGCTTGATTGTTCTCAAAAAAAGAAAACCAATGTGAAAAATTACTCCATACTGTCATCTTTAGTATCTTTACTGGTTATAAAAGAGAACTTTCACTTATTGGGGGAAAGGAAGAGTAGGTAATAATTTTAGTATGATCTATTAAAAAGATCCTTAAACATTTAAAAAATACAAAGAAGGGAAAAGACAGCAAAATGTTCAAAGGAGAACAAAGACAAGCAGAATAGTATTGAAAATGCAGTGTTTACAGACTGAAGCACAATTTTATTATTATTTTTTTGGGGGGGGGTTACAGGGCAAATGGGGCTGGGTGGCCTGCCAGGGGCCATACAGCTGGGTGATTGTTGAGTGTCTGGGGCCGGATTTGGGCTCGGGTGCTCCTGGCTCCAGGACCGGTGCTCCATCCACTGTGCCACCTGGGCATACCTACAATTATTATTATTATTTTTCTTTTCTTTAAATTTTATTTTTTTCTCTCCCCTTTATCAGTCATGCGGGTCTATATTTGGGGGGGGGTTATGTTTACTCTTAAACAAGAATATTTTATTAAAGTATAAAAAACATTTGTACAAAATAAGAATAAATAGATAAATAAAAAATAAAAAAAGAAAATGCAGTGTTAAATAAAATTCTTTTAAAAACCTGCACCTAACACAAATTCATAGCATTAATATATAAACCTCTTTTTTGCTTTTTTTTTTGTGGAAATGTTCAAGTTTATTGAAGTTTATCAAATTAATCATAAAAAAGGAACTTTGGAGGAAAAAAGATCAGAGTTTCGAGTTGAAAAGGAAATAGAAGTTGGTGGGAGATTAAGACTTGGCAACTTTTTGAATTGGGGAGGGGGAGAAGAATGAAGAGTTCTGCATACCTCCTAGATTTAAAATATGTATAACTAGAAGAGAAGTGATGACCTTGGAGGAAATATGAATTTTTTCATTGAACTTGTTTTATCTTCAAGAGATAGTTGGAGATATAGGGCTATAGCTCAGGAAAGAGAAGAATGCTATATGCTAATTTGGGAATTATCTACATAGAGTTTCCTCCACTGACCCTTTATGAAATCATAAAGAGAGAAAGAACAAAGAAGAAAGTCCAGTAAAGAGCCCAAGGATATATTGCTTTCTTTTTTGAGAACTAATATGCATGTGGGAGTAGGCAACAGTGATGGTGGTGGAGGGTGGGCCAAGCAAAATCAAAATAATTTATCAGTGCTCCTTGAGAACAGAGAATGTTATATACAGAGTGTCCTTGTGTTCTCATGTGCCCATCAGCACATGAATAATTGTGGATCTTGGCTATGTCATCTATTAGTGAATGATCTCCTGTCCTGGCTTGAAGTCCATGGGCTATACCACTCTGAGAGTTCTCCAAATCTGGTAGCTAAGGAGTCTGACATCCCTGGGTGGGCCTCAAGAAGGTGAAAAGTCCAGGGACACTTGGGAACACCATATCTTAGAATTGGAAGGGCTCTTCTAAGACATCTATTCCAATCCTGAGGGAACCCATGTCATCTTTTGACAGTTCTTTTGATAGGAAAATTTTCTTTTCATGGAGCTGAAATTTCCAGGGCTAGGTGGTACAGTGGATAGAGCACCGGCCCTGGACTCAGGAGTACCTGAGTTCAAATCTGGCCTCAGACACTTAATAATTACCTAGCCATGTGGCCTTGGGCAAGCCACTTAACCCCACTGCCTTGAAAAATCAAAAAAAAAGTGTGTCTTTCAAATTGAGGGCATGCCCATTAATTGAGGAATGGCTGAACAAATGAACAAGCATATGATTGTGGTGGAATACTATTTTGATATAAGAAACAATGAGCAGGATGCCCTCAGAGAAACCCCATAAAGATTTACATGAACTGATGCAAAGTGAAGTAAGCAGAATCAGGAAAACAGAATAATAATGTTCAATGATCAGTTGTGAATAAATTAGCTATTCTCAGCAATAAAATGATCCAGACAATTCTCAAAGATTTACAGTGAAAAATGCTATTCCTCTCCAGAGAAAGAACTGATGGGAGTCTGAATTCAGATCAAAGCAAGATTTTTTTTTCAAATAAACTACTCCATTTTCCCTGTGGTTTTCTTTTTTGGTCTGTTTCACAACCTAATATACTAATATTGAAATATGTTTTGCATGACTGCACATGTATAAAAACTGCTTTCCTTCTCAAGGAAGGGGGAGGGGAGTGGAGAGGAGAGGAGAAGAGAGGGACTCAATTTTAAAAAATTAAAGTTTAAAATTGTTTTTACATATAATTGGGGAAAAAACAAAAATGAAGCAAAAGAAAAATCCATCACAGAAAACTAAAAATCAATGGGGATCTGTTCATTAGGAAATAGTGCCCTTAAATCTCACCTCCTGTTAACACATTTGGGGAGAACAAATTGTCAAGTAATGAGTAGGAAGGTAGCTGCTATTATCAACAATCCTCAGAACATACTAACCTCTCTCCCACTCCAAGGCTGCCCTGCAAGTGGCAGAGAAAAGCAGGACAGGTTAGATCTTCTGGTCTAATGATAAAGGACTGACCCATTACATTTTGGTTACAGAACTGATAGTATAAGAAGGAGGAGAGAGCAAATGTACACCAAATGAGACTTAAGTTATAAGTCAACATAACTCTGAAAATCTATTGTTCCTGACTAACTTTCTGGGTCTATCTAATTGCATTCCCCTGTGAGTTGGCTACCTGATGGCTTGGGCACAGAGAACAAAGAAGTGTCAGACAATGACAACTGTGTCACAGGACCATGGGAAACTATATTACTCTTGACAATACTTTCTGACCCCTCCCTATTCTCTTAGGAAGGCCTGGTCAAAGATTGTTACAAAAGTAACAATTAGCTCAAAGTCTCCTACTTAAAACATAGAAAAGAAACCAGGCAGACCAAAAGCCCTAACTACTCTGTACTGTGTTCAAAACAGCAGTGTTTCTTCTAACCACTGTGATTTAATGACAAGCTCAAGTTTTCCCTCTCTAGGAAACCTTCCTGATCACCCTGGCCCTCTGGACTCAACAATATTCAGTTGTTTAACAGTGAGTCCTAAACAGCCCTGTGAAATCTCTAATATTGATACTTTGTGTGGAGACTCTCTAAATAGATGACAAACTTCTTGAGGGCAAGAATCATGCAGAATCACTGAATCTTTGGTCTGTATAGAGGGGACCTGAAAGATGATGATGATGATTATATTTAAGTACTCATTTCACAAATCTAAATCCTTCTCAGATGATTCAAGGGCAGGTATGCTGACACCTTCTCCAGGAAGTCATCCAGCTGCCAATGGATGACACTTTTATGTTTCTCCAATCTAGTTATGATTCCATTATTTATTCTAATACATACTAAATAAGTGTTAAGTGTCTAAGGCTGGATTTGAACTTAGGTCCTTCTCAACTCCAGGGCTGGTGCTCTATTCACTATGCCTCCTAGCTGCTCCCTAATACATGTGTCTTTGCATGCTATTTATCTCTTTTGTGAATGTGGGTTCTAGAAAGGGGTTCTTGTGGTAATTTCAGCACCTAATATGATGCTTTGTAAATTAAAAGGGATTGGATAACTAGACTTCAACAGTGATTTGTCCAAAGTTCCATGGAATCACTCTGACCAAATTGCGATTAGAACCCAGATCTCCTGTCTTCCAGTCAAATATCTTTTTCTACTACAATACATGAAAATTTTTATCTATCATACAAGTGCCTTATTCTATTAAAAAAACAGAGGATTTCAAGTGACATGAGGCTGGCTGGGTACAGAGGAAGGAGGTGACACCTGAACTCCTCAAGAAATACTCACTTTTACAAACTTAGGCCAAAGTAGAGACAAGAAACTAGGACAAAGATATATGAGATGAAGCTTAGATGAGACAATATAGAAATTGTTGGGGAGAGAGGAAAGAGAAGCTAATGGGACATAGAAAGGAAATGATGAGCAGACGTCAAGAGTCAGTCAACTTAAGTCAGTCATGAGAAAAGGAACCTCCTATACCTCTTAAATAGGAAGTTCAGGTGATATGATAATAGTAAAGGGAAGACAATGGACATATCCATTTGTTCAATGACTGAATTAGGGAGATGGGACAGAGCTGGAGGGTGCAGCAGTCAAACTGAGACTACTGATATCCCAGAGAGCAGGTAGAAACAATGGGCTCTGAGGCAATTGTGAAGCAGGGCAATACAAATACAAATGAAAAAAAGGTTCAACCATAGTGTAAACTACTCTAATCGTACCACACGTAGCAGACAAGAAAAACACTGATAAATAAGAGTGTATCAGAGTGAGACAAGCAATATGGGGAATGGACTCGAAACCATGCTCTATTACAGACAGTTGTCAGAATTAAAGCTATTTAATCTGAAGACCAATTATGGAAGATATTACTACTATTTTAAAAGATTCAAATGGTTCTTAAATAACAGGATAAGACTTATTCTTTTTGGTCCCAGAAGGCTTCTGCCTGTGCAATGAGAGAAGTTACAGGGAAATAGATTTCAGGTAACAGTAGTGTCAGAAAATGACAACTCTGTCATAAGGTCATCACCAGCTGTATTCTTAATATTGTATTGCATGATGATGATTTGGTCACACTCAATGAATGGTTCCTTCTAACTACTAGATTCTATGGTTGTATAATTCCTATTGTTTTGAATTACTTCATATATATATATCTCTACAAGGACTGGAGTACTACTAGGTTATAGCTAATAGAAGTGATGCCATGATCAACCACTGATTAACCCACCTATGTAATAGGAAATTCCTATGTACCTAATAATTAGCTTAGTCAGCTTCATTTAGGCAAGGAATTTAAAGATCTAAAACACAGGAATATAAAGTTAGCAAATTTTCCTAATCATAATGCAACTTGTGATCAATAAGGAGGAAAAAGGGATGTCATAATCTGCGCCATTCACTGACTGACTATAATATCCCCATCCCACTTAGTCCTTGTTGCCGAGCAACAACAAACAGATATAAGGGCAAAGACTGAGAATTCTGGGCTCTCAACTATGGTATGAACATTCTGCATGTGTGAAACTATAGGACTAAAGAGTTGAGGAGACAATTCTTGTTTGTCTTATTTATGATCTTGTGAATACTTGTGTTCCTTCTAGGTACCCCACCTAAAATCTTTTATTGTTATTTAAATTTTTGTGTTTATATCTCATCTCCAACTAGATTTAGCACCTTCAAATAATCACAGTACAAAACTGATCAGTTTAGATAAATGATGCACAAGTTCTGCCCATAAAAAGTTTATAATCTAGGAGTAATAAAATATACATAAGTAATTAATATAAAATGGAAAATGGTAACTATATAGGATAGAGTACCCAGTGCTCTATGAGAGACTCCCACAATTATAAGAGATCACAGATGGCATCTATCATAACTGATTAAAAATTCCTTCTATCATATCTAATCAATAGTCACCCATCCTCTAAAGACCTCTAAGGACAGATGGCCCCCACCACATTTTGGGGCAGCCCATCTTAATTCTGAACAGCTAAAAATTATAAACTTTTCCTTGCACCTATCATTCTTAGTTCTGCTTTATGGACCCAAGCAGATCAAAAAGAATTCCTCTGCCATGTGACACATTTATAAATATTTGAAAATAGTGATCTCACCCCAACTGTGTCTTCTCTTCTTAAGCCAAATTATCTTCATTCCCTTCTTTTTATTCTCACATGGTATGAAATTGAAGCCCTTCCACTATTTTAGTTGTGCTCCTGTGAATTTTCTCAAGCTCATCAGTATCATTTCTCAAATGTGGCTCCCCTAAATTGAACTTGGGCAGTTAGATGGCATAGTGGATAGAGCTCCATGAATGGAGTGAGAAAGATTCATCTTGCTGAGTTCTAATTTGGGACTCAGACACTTCTCAACTGTGTGACCCTGGGCAAGTCTCAGTTCCTCATCTGTAAAATGAGCAGGAAAAGGAAATGACACATCACTCCAGTATCTTTGCAGAGAAAACTCCAAATGGAGTCACAAAGAGTCAGAGACTCAACAACAACAACAACTACAAAATTAAACACAATACTTCAGTTGTATTTACCAGGACAAAATGATTGAATAACAATAACAAAATTAAATAGAATGCTCCAAATGTAGTATGCCCAGGGCAAAATATAGCAGAAATTTCACTTTCTTTGTCCTGAATGTTGGGTTTCTTTTAATGCAGTCTAATATTTTATTACTTTCCATGTTAAACAACTGACATTCATATTCAGCTCAGACACTATCAAACACTCCTGTTAAATCCTTTTCAGACAAACTGCTGTCTAGTCATGCCTAACTCACCTTGTAACTATGAAGTTGATTTTTTTTAACCCACGTAGAAGGTTTTACATTTATATCTATCAAGTGCTATCTTACAAGATTTGCCCCAGTATTCTAATTTGCTTAGCTCTTTTTGAATCCTGATTTTGTCATGAAATATGACAGCTCCTTTGAGATTAATTTTGGCTTGGAGATGGGGGAGGGGACTGACAAGTTAAGGAAAAACTTTTCAGAAGACATGGCTCCTGAGCTGAACCATGAAGGATGGTTCAAGATTTCAAAAATGTAGTCAAGGGAAAGTAAGAACAGAGGGCAGGGCATTTTAGGAATAGGGAATAATGCAATAAAAAATGCAGGAATGGGAAGAACAAGGATACAGTCCAGTTTGTTTGTAGTATGGAGTATGTAGGGCAAATAGTAGAAAATAATGAAGTGAAAATGGAAAGTTGAGAACAGACCACAGAGGGCCTTAAAAGCTAGTCTGAGGAGTATGAACCTGACCTTTGGCTCTCAAAGAACAAGGACTGCTGCCTCCTGCAGCAAAAAGGATGTAGGTGGTTTTGGTTTTTAGGTGGGAGTTGGATCTGGAAAAAAGAAATAGGTTCTCTGCTTAAAGTAGATGATAGTTGAAGAGAAAGAGAGAGAAGACAAAGATATTCAATTCTTTTGTTTCTGCTTTCTCTGCCAAGAGAAAAAATCTTTCACCTAAAAAAGAAAGAATGGTTATGATAAGGAACCAATAAAAATAAATAAGGAGATTGTAACAGAATAACTAGTTGTGTCAGATGAGTTGAAGTCACCTATTTTAGATGAAGCATAGCCTCAGGTAATTAAACAACTGACAGATGGGATTTCTAATCCTGGCCAAGACAGAGCACCAAGCATAGAAAGAGGAAGACCTGACTCCAAATGTAGCTTTAGATACTTAGTTGCTGTGAGTTTGACCACTCAATATCTGCCTCACTGTCTTCATCTATAAGATGGGGATAAAATAGCACTGCCTGTCAGGGTTTTGAGTATTATGTGCTTAGCTTTAGTAAAACATACATACTAAATGCTACATACTGTTAGGTATCATCATTATCATTATCTGGTGCTTATAATCTTTAAAAGATCACGAAGTAGGGGCTGCTAGCTAGGTGGCACAGTGGATGGAGCACCGGCCCTGGAGTCCGGAGTTCAAATCCGACCTCAGACACTTAACTAGCTGTGTGGCCTTGGGCAAGCCACTTAACCCCGTTTGTCTCACAAAAACCTAAAAAAAAAAAACCATGAAGACTGATATTAGATGATTGAAGAACAGCAAACATCCCAATTTTCAGAAAAGGGGGAAGCAATGAAGTTGGAATAATTTGGGCCAGTGGAAAAATTCTAGAAAGGATTATTAAAGGCATGGTTAATAAATATCTCAGATATGTAGATATCTCTGATATCAGGAAGTGAACTTGATGAGGGTGAAAGAAGAGAATGTAAAAGCTGGCTTGAAGGTTAAGATAAAAAAAATCTGAAGCCCTGGCAACTGATCCAGGATCCCATCACTTCCTGGCAAAAAGGGAGAAAAAAAATGAAAGCAGTGCCAATTTTATATTCTTGGACTCAAAGATCACTGGAGACAACAACTGCAGTCATGAAATCAATTTGCTCCTTGGTAGGAAAACTATGGCAAATTTGGATACTATACTAAAAAGCAGAGACATCACTATGTTGCCAAATGTTCATATAGTCAAAGCTATGGTTTTTTCCCAGTAGCAATCTATGGCTAGGAGAGTTGAAGTTTTAAAGAAAGCTGAGCCCCCACAGAATCAGTACTTTTGAATCATGGTGCTGAAGGAGATTTTTAAGAGTTTCTTAGACAGGAAGGAGATTAAATCAATCATTAGTTAAAGAAATTAATTGTCTCTTCAGTGGCAGATCAAATGCTGAAGGTGAAGCTTAAATACTTTGATCACATAATAAGACAAAATTCAGTAAAAAAAGATCTTGATATTGAGGAATATTGAAGGCAAAAAGAAGGTAGCCTAGTTATACTAAATCTAAAGCTATTTTATAAAGTACCAATCATCAAAACTGTCTGGTAAAGGCTAAAAAAACAGAGAAGAGGATTAGTGGAATAGATTAGGTTAAGAACTCACCAACTGACAAACCTGCTAGGAAAAACTGAAAAATAGTATGGCAAAAACTAGGCATAGACCAACTTCTCATATCCTATACCAAAGTCAAAATGGGTACAGGATTTAGACATAAAGGTTAATTGTCATAAGCCAATCAGGAAAACAAGGAATACTTTATCTGTCAGTTCTATGGAGAGAAGAGTTTATAACCAAACAACAGAAAATATGAATGGGCAATTTTCAGATAAAGAAATTAAAACTATCTATAGTCATATGAAAAAATACTCCAAATCATTATTGATTAGAGAAATGCAAACTAAAACAATTCTGATTGGTTAAAATGACCAAAAAAAGGAAAACTGTCAGTGTTGGAGAGGATGTGGAAAAACTGGGACACTGAGAGTTGTGAACTGATCTAACCATTCTAGAGAGAAATTTGGAACTAAATCCAAAGGGCTGGGCATACCCTTTGATCCAACAATATCACCATTAGGTCTATATCCCAAAGAGACCATAAAAAAAAGGGAAAAGTCTCACAAGTATGAAAATATTTATAGCAACTCTTTTAGTAGTGGCAAAGAGCCCATCAATTAGGAAATGGCTGAACAATTTATGGTAAATGAATGTGATGGAATACTATTGTTCTGTAAGAAACAAGTGATTATAGGATTTAAAAGTCAGAAGGAACTTTACAGATTATTTATTTCAACTCCTTCAGTTTATACACACAAATAACAGTGACTACAGAAAAAAAATACTATATAATAAATGGTATTAAATAGTTTCAAGGGATAAGATTGTTTCCAATGCAGGATCAGAGAAGGCTTTCTGGAAAAGATAGTACCTGAACTGGGTCTTAAGAAAAATTTTAGAGAATTTGAGCTTGAAGGGACCTTGGAAGTAATAGTTGAACAATGGTTCAACTCTAGGTCTTTTATGATAAATCCATTAGATCACAGATATATTTTCCCCCCTTTATTATGGTTATCAGTATTTTAGTCCCTTTACATTCCCCCTCTACTAAAGTTTACATCTGTGAATTCAGTTAAGTATATCTGAGGAAAAGATGTCTAATATCAGTAACTGCTAATACACAATCTTCAAAAAAAGGAAATAACAGCCTCCTTCACTATGTTTGTTTACATTGTCTAATCTGATAGTCTTTAAATTGTAATCAACATTTCTGAACAACATATTTCTGATCAAAAATTAGTCTCTTGACCTTTAACTAATAGTTATAAATTTCAGTGTGTTAAAATGTTGACTTGGCCTGTGTCAAGACTATCTGGTCATCTCAGTGATAGCACCAATAAATTCCTTTTACCTGATCAACAAACCTCAAGATAAGAGATATTCTTGGATGAGGAGAGAGAGAGCAATCCTATTGTTTTATGTAAACATTTATTCTCCAGGTCTAAGTGGGATTCTTATCAATAGGAATTTTAAGCAAATATTCTGAGAGGGCCATATTGTAAAACTTTGTCATATATGTGAAATCTCATTGGTGACTTAACTCAGTTTTTATTATTCTTTGTCTTTTCTATATAAAAAGGCCCCAGAATTTTGTATCTGTGTTGGCATTCATAAGGGTGCCATCCACCCATGGGTTTTGGTAAAATCCTAGAGAATAAAACGTCATTTATAAAAACTGTGTTATTTTATTTTTTAGCCTAAGAAAATTATACTTAACAGCCATCTACACTGACCTTTTCTTAAGAATGGTAAAGACAAAAAAAAAAAAATGGTAAAGACAGGAGATAGGACTAACCCAACTTAAATTACCCTGTCTTCTGTGGTATACTGGAAAAAATACTGGATTTGAATCCCAGCTCTGCATCTTATTCCTTGGCAATACTAGATAAACTCACTTCAACCTTCCTAGTTTTCATTTTCCTTTATGGGAATATTTGACTAGATGATCCTAAAGATCCTTGTTGGTTCTAATTCTATGATTCTGTGATCTCTTTAAGAGGTGGTTTCCATTAGCTAGGGAGGATATACAAAAGAGTTTTTATCTCAAACTAGAAAAACACTAAATCTGACTTCCAAAGGGAGGAGCAGAAACAGGAAGAGGTGAGAAGTGGATTTTCTGCCATCCAAAGCCAGCAACAAGAGGAAAGAGGGCAAAGAGACACAAAGGAAAAAGAGACAGTAGTATTCAATGAAACGGCTAGTGTCACATAATGAACAGACGGCATACCAGCTGCTTTCCAGTTCTTCATATTCAAAGCAATGGTATGGTTGTGTTTGGACTGGAACAGGAAAGTTGATAGTACAATATGACAGCAAGGAACACAATATACAGAGGAATCTTGAGAATGACACCTTAATAGTTCCTCAAAATAGTGAAGCAGCAGGTCTGTCTAACTAAAGCCAAAATTTACAAGGTCTGAGTCCTGAAAGCTGCTTCTTAGTCTCTTCATGTAGGAGTCCTGAAAGTATCTGAAAATCCTTATCAATTTGGTTTTTTTCCTCTTAAATGCTAACTACAGTTATGAAGATCCATATTTAACTAGCTTAAGCAGAAAATTACAAAAACATTTACCATTGGGCTGACTGACAGATTTGAAAATGCCCACCCAGGTATATAATGAAAAGGCTACAGAATGTTAGGGAGCTCTTAGAGATCAGCTAATCCAATAGAAGAGGAAACAGTTCCAGAGAAAGGGGAAAAAAAACCTTGCCCAAGAAGACTACCATCATGTCTTTGTAAGAATCTGACCTTTGCTGGGCTAAGTTACATGCGATCTTTTTCAGTACAGTATCTTTTTCACTATATTATGATTGAACAATGTTTCCCAGTCAAACTCAATTCATCCTTAGAGAAAAGATATGCATATATTACCAAAAGCATACAAGAGCATCCCAAGATTAATTAGTATGTCTAAAAAAAAAGGAAATTAAAGTTCATTTTGTGTGAGTCCAGTGCATGATATTGTTAGGGAAGACAGAAGACACATGAATCTATCTGAGAGAGCCTAGAGGGGATGTCATCCATTATCTCAGGATAAGACACTTTTTTGAAAAGGTGGGAATAATAATCTATTAATACAAAGGTGGAACTAGGAGAGGAACTCAGTGTATAATATGTCTTGCAGAATTAAGATTTCTGGTGGTTCCAAAGTGGAGGGAGTTCTAGTGTGGAGGAAGCTATCTCATAGGAATAACACTAGAGTGTGAAACAGTTTTGGGAAATAGGGATTAAAAAATATCTCTCCTTAAGAGTTGTCTGAAATTTTCAAGTGTTCCTCAAATAGCATTCTTGTCCTTCAGATGATAGAAAACAATTTTCTGATACAGATACTTAAGACTTTGTGTCAGAGATAAGGAATTCCTACTGTCCCCACTGACCTGCTGGGTGTTTAATTCCTCCAAAGACTTTATGGTTTAGCTGATATAAGACTCACACCTGAAACTCATGTAGATTCACTATGAAATTATAGTGTCCTGTATATACAAATAATTATTGTTCCAATAATAAATTAAAGTATTGTAACGATAACAACTAAGATCTATATAACACTCATGGCTCACAAAGTACATTTCTTCGTGAGCAAAATAGAAAGTATAGAAAGAGTCATACATTTGACTTGAATTGTAGATCCCTTGCTTTGAGATCCTGGTCACACTACATAATTTCCATTTTATTTTCCAGTCCTTTTGTATCAATCTTCAAGGTGGCACCTAAAGGAAACTTCAAACACAACCACTCTGCATTGATAGTCTGTTGCATTAACAACGAGAAACAGAAACAGAGGAGCTAAGTTCCTAAAGTCAAGTTTTGAGAGTCAAGAGGGAGGTAGTGAATTGATCTTGGTCACCATTCTTGGTCAATATCCAGGAAAGCGAGATGAAGTCAGGAGATTGGGATGGGCCCAGATACACAGCAACAATTCCTTTACTCATCAACATTTTGGCTAGTAGCTGCTAGAGGCCTAGGCTATGACAAACAAGGAATAATTGTAAAGGGGATCCACTCAGAGGTGCTAGGGAGGAGCACTTGGAATAGAATCAAAATTCACTGGGCACAGACAGAGACACTCCTTGGATGGATGGTATGTTAGTTGCTATAGGAAGCAGATATTAGGCAAATGACTTGTATGCCAAAGCCATTCCACTACTGCCCAACAGCTTCTCTACTTCTTAGTGAACTAGTGTATCAAGTTCTGTGCAAACAGAAACTTGCATACCAACTTTCCTTCCATTTTAGTCTTCATTTTATTAAGTTGGTACATGATGTTCTTTTTCCACATATGATAGGGTGCTCAATGTAATCTCTAAAGCTGAGAAGAACCAGAGTATGGATTGATTCTCTGTCACTTGTGCTAATTTTGACTTAACAATTATCACTTAGAGAACAGAGGTCCTCCAGCAAGACAGAACCCTACCACCCATGGAACCATTAGCAAATGGAGAAATTTTTAATGCTATGGATAAGGTCACTTACCTTGGCAGTATACTTTCCAGAGATGTACATATAGATGAGGAGATTGACACAAACATTGCCAGAGTTAGCATAATATTTGGGAAATTCCAAAGGAAAAGTGTGGGAGAATATTAGGTCACCTAGAAAACTGAAGACCTGCAGAGCTGTTGTTTTGATCTCATTGTTGTATGCCTGAAACCTGTTTAGTTTACAAGCATCATGCCAGGAAAGTGAATTTAAATTGTCTTAGGAAGATTTTGGCAGTACATTCAAACTCTACTAAATAGAATACAACTCCAATGGACTGACCAGGTTGTTTAAATAGCAAGCAAATTCAAATATCTAAAAGACTATTTTACAGAGAATTCATACAAGGCTGACACATGGAAGTCAGAATAACCTTAGTATCAATTGTGAGACATGAGAGACTGCACAGGACTGTTCAGTCATATCAAAGAAGATGCTGTGCTCTATGAGCAACACAGAAATACAATAGATGAAAAGAAAATGTGCAAATTTAGAAACATATTCACTCCAAATGTTCATATAGACTATTTGTGCCCAATCTTACAGGCTTCTGAGCTTGGTACCATTGTACCCTGACCCTGACATGGTGATTCCATTTTGATCTTCTGAACAAAGGACAACAGCTATTGTATTTTTTTTATTATCCTTCAGATATTTGAAAACAATGGTCATGTTTTCAGGCAACCAAACCCTACTCTGGACAAGTTCTATCCTGCTACTGCCTCTTCTAAAATGTGTTGTTTAGACCTGAACACAATACTCTCAGCATGGTCTGACTAGGACAGGAGAAACCAGGGCTACCACCTTCCTTGATCATGGATACTGTATTCAAGTTTCAGACTTCATCAAAATAAGAAAGTTCTCTGATACCACATTTCACCATGTGGGTGACCTTTGTTTCTCAAAGGCCAATTAAGCTCTGGGCAAATCCTAACAAATTTGAAAAGCTTCATGTACAAGCCAAGTGATAAATTTGTCTGTCATTCAAGATCAACCAAGCTAAATCTGAATGAGCTTCATAGTTAAAATGTTAGCTACTAGATGATGGATAATTTTTTGAAATCATGAATACCTTTAGACACTGAGGGACTGATCTGAGTTAGTAGACACCATTCACAAATATCCTCGTAGCACTGGCAAGACTTCGTTATATTCACTGCCATGTCATACTGCTGGCTCATTCTATTACAAAATGACTGACTCATTCTGGGATTGTTTTATAATGGGGCACCTCAGTTTCTAACCTAAGGCCTGCTTTAACACCTTTGTTGATGCATTTTTTTTCCCAATACCATGCTTTACCCACCTCTGTTCTCAACAAACAAGGTCCTCTTTAATCCACAGCTCAGAACTCACCTCCTCTAAGAAGTTTCTTGTGATTAATCCAACCCAAAATGTATGTAGGTGTGTATATGTATGTATGTATGTATATGCTAACTCTTTCAATGATAAATATCTTATTTTTCCAGTTGGCCTGTTACTTCTTAAGGAGTTGATGCTGATGTCAAGTTAAATTGCTAAAGCCTAACATAGTTCCTCCCTCCAGCACCCTACTCCATTTTTGTATTATAGAGTTAAAGATCATCTAATCCTATTAAAATAGTTGTGGTTATAAGATTGTTATGAATAAGTCTGTTTGACTATAATATTCTGCTTGGGACCAGATAGCATTGATTCCAAAAAGGAAAGGGAAAGTGGGAAGTGGCAGTGAATACTGCTGAGTACCTCCAATAGAGGATGGTATAACTCTTATAGAAGGTTTGAATGAAAAGAATCTCTAAATCTCAGGTTCTAGTCAAACTGTTGGTCCTTTTAACTCTCAAATTGTTGCACAAGATAAGACCAGCCCAATTCTGAAACCTTGGCATTAATATTACTCTCTCCCCACCCCTAAATTCAATTATTCAATTACCAAAATCTATAAGCCTTACCTGAAAATATATCTTGCTTCTATCCCTTTTTCCTCCCCCTCTATTCCCTCTTATCCTTTAAAATGGCAACAGCTTCTTTGCTAACCTTCTTTCTAATCACTCCACCTCTATTCACCATCAAACCCAGAGGCTCCTTCCCATAGCACAGCAATATGTCCCTGGAGTTTACAGATTGCCCCTATCCTCTTTTGAGGTCTCTTTTGAGACCCTTAGTCTTACATCTGAGGTCTTTCCATGATGTAATTTCTATTTTCAATCTTATTTTCTACTATTCTCCTACAAGTAGTCTTTATTCAAACTGGATTCACTGAAAATTTCATAGGACCTAAACTCCAAGTGGCACTGATCTTACCATTTACTCTACTTCAATGACTTCACATTCTCACCACTGCACCTAAGTTTTCTCTTTCAAAGACTAATTTCACTTCCTCCTGTAAGTCTCACCTGACTATTCCAACCTCTACTAGTGAAAAGTATGATCCAGCTAAGTAGGCTAAATTTGGAAGGATGGAATGGGTCTTATAGGACTTGTTTGGCACTAGGTTTCTTCACCTTCCTTTACACCCACAATAGCATATCAATGTTAAAGTACTGGACAAGTTGTATATCACCATGACTCAGCCATTTTTAACACTAGAAGAATACTGATATATAAAAAAGATGGGTCTTTGCTTTAGTGAGAAGCCCAAGGACAGTAAAAGAAATTTTCAATTTCCCAGAGATAATCAGTCTACTCCCCACTTGCAGTTCAATTCTGGCCCATCTCATTGTTTGATATCTATAAATTTATATCTATCCACCAATCTATGGAGATACACACAGACAAGCTCTACAGACTGTTCATCTTATTGCATATTATATTCTAAATGATAGGCATTCTTCATTCATTTGACTTTTTTATAAATGGATAGTTAAGGCAAACTCTTCAAACTAATTTTGAATCTCCACAATATGCTTTTTGAGGGTTTTTTTTTTTGGCAAGACAATGGGGTTTAGTGACTTGCCCAAGTCACACAGCTAGGTAATTATTAAGTGTCTGGGGCTGGATTGGAACTCAGGTCTTCTTGAATCCAGGGTCTGTGCTTTATCCACTGCCCCTCTCTACAACATTCTAAGGGGTTGAAATAGTACAATGTCATTCTCAGACAAGCACATTTGTAAAAACCTCACTATTTCTGAGAAATCTCTGACTGAACTCTTGAATTTCCTTTAGGGCAGCAGCAAACAGCTTTGGGTAGTGTCCATCTCTTAATATTAATAGTTAGTTCATCAGTATCCTTTCTAAAATGCACATGAACTGAACAAAATTTTCCAGGAAGGAGCTAATAAAGACTAGCAAGGATTATTACAAGCTAGCAAGGGGAACAAATATTAATCACCTCTCTCACTCTTTGGATACTAAGTCACCATTATTGATTCAGCCAAGACTGAATTGTGTACAACAATCTAAAGCAATCCAATGCTGGCTGACACAGGATAATTCCTTTGCCTCCCCAAGTGTCCTATGTTCAGATGGTTGAAGAAATAGCTACTCTCTTTCTACCCAGCAGTGATGCCCTTGGATTCCAGCTCAATCCCCAGAGAGTACTCACAGAGAGGGGGCCCAAACAGCACTGTGTCTAGGGCTTTCAGCTGTAGTTTTTGTCTGTGACTCCGGTCAGTCATCTTAAGAACAGTACCTGTCATGGTTGCATTTGTAATTGCTAACCTACAGAGAAAAGAGCAAATTCAAATTAGTAAATTTTAATTCAACAAATAATAAATAGTGGTAGACCCCAGAAAGACCAGGGAGAAGATGTAAATCTTATTTCACATGATGAAATACTATCTTTGGAAACAGTTCATTTTACTTTTGAACAGCTCTAATGGCTAAGATGTTTTTTCCTATAATAATTCTAAAATTTTTCTCCTTTGTAACTTCTATCCATCTTGTCCCTCTGGGAGCAAACAAAATGTCTAATCTTTCTTCTGTAAGAGTGCTCTTTGATTATTTGAAGAAAGCTATTAATTTTCTTCCCAACTACCCAACAGTCTTCTGTTCACAAAGAACTCAAGGTTATCCTGGTTGCTCTACTATGGACACTCTCCATATTAACAATGGCCTTCCAAAAGCATAAAAGCATAAAACTCATGGTGTGATTTAACCAGAGAAGAATATAAAAATTATCACTTCATTATTTTTTTACAACATGTAGATTTTCCAAATTCTATTGTCTTCTTTTAAATAATTTCCTATTTATTCAATATATAGCTCATTTATACACATTTGTTTGTTGTATATTCCATTTGATTGTGAACTATTTGAGGGTATGGCCTCTTTTTGAATCTTTAGTGCTTAGCATAGTGTGTGCCTGTCACATAGTAGTTATTTAATAAATGCTGACTGATATGCCTGAAAGGAATCTTTGAGTTGTCAATTTATTTACAATATTTTCTCACAGATTTTTATGGAAACAGGGAAAAAAAGTACTATATGTGGAATTCAGAGTAGGAGCAATTTTCTAAATTTCATAATTTTCTAAATTTTAGTTTCTTCTTCTTTTGAAAATGGGATTAATAATACTAGTATTATGCCCTCCCTGCTCCACCCCCACCCCTAAGGGACTGTTGCTATGAAGAGTAAATTGTGAAATCTAAAGAATCATATCCTGCTGTCCTTTGTTGAAGCCAAATCTATTTTAAAGATAGTATTTTTATGTTTGATTTGGGAGAGATGGGAAGGAATAATTAAAGACTATTTCCCTTTCTGAGCTTGCATAATAAGCTGACAAAAGAAGGGAGACTAAAAATTAGTCATATACAAATTTCTAGGTAGAATCCTACCCTTCTCACTTTCCCTCAGTCAATAGAAAATGCTGTTTTTATCTTCAAAAATCTCTCAAATGTATCTTCTTTTTATTCATATGATTAAAACCCTATTTAGAACCTCATTGTCTCTACTGAAAACAAGTCTTATAACTGTCTCCATGCCTCAAAACTCATTTCCTCTCCAATCCACTGTCTTCAAAACTACCAAAATGATTTATGAGGGCCTGACCATGACATTTTCCTCAGCAAAGTGAGGGTCAGACAGTTAACTAACTTGTCCATAATTAGTCATATAACCAAATAATAATGGGACCAGGAATAAAAAGCCAGAGAATTCTAACTTCAAGTACAGTGGTCCTTCCATTCTATCAAGTTGCCTCCAAGAAGGGTATTAAAAATAATAGCAACTTGAATAATCTACATTATGTACAAAATCTGCATAATTATAATTGTTTTTTATGATTTCTATAAAAACTACTAAACCAAATCCTGAAATTCTAAGCAACTGTTACTATCATTAACTGAACTCACAGGTCAACTTCTATGAGGGGAACAGGCTTCCAGACAATATAGATGAAGCACAGGAACCAATTCCCTGATTGATTGGGGAACATAGTACAAAAAGAAAGTGATTCTGGGGAAGACTAGATCTAAACTGAAACCTAAGTCCAAAGAAATCTTAAATTAGCTGGAAAACTATCACACTAGTTTATGGCAATGACTATCTTCTCTCTCTCATCGTACTCCCCTCCCATTACTGCCTGCAAACCTTGGCATTGCATGGCCACTGAGCTGCAGTTTCCGGAAGGTTTCTTCATACTGTGGTAGCTCCACATATGTGATCAGCCACTGTACCACCTCATCCACGGTCCAGTTGTATACTGTGGGAGAAAAGAGGCAAGTGTCATTAGTGAGAATAAATCATTAAGAACAATTTTCTCCAGACAGGGGATTATCATCTGAATAGTTAACAAAAGAATGGTGACTAAAAAGTAAAGGTCATATACAAATTTCTAAGTCTGGGTGGAATCCTATCCTCACTTTTCCTCACTCTGCATATCCAGTCAATACCAATATTTGGTTTTTAAACTTCAAAACATCACTCAAATGTATCTCCTTCTCTCTATTCACCTATTCTGAAAGATCCTCATACTGTGATAACTCCACATATGTGAGCATTTTTTTCAGCTTCCCTTCCCTAACCCTAAAGCCATACCTCAGGATGATCCATGAACTTCAGGAACTTGAAGGCTAACATTTGTCCACTGTATAGGTTTAGCATCATCTAATTACCCGTTCTTACTTTTCTACAATTTCTCCTCTAAGATGTCACAATATTTTGTACTTCTTCTAAACCAGGAATCATATTCTGTCTGGCACTCAACTTATGTGATTATGTATCTTCCTACACTAAAGTTCTCAGATACTTCTCAGTGGCAAGAGGTAATTTTGTGCTGTTGAGGGCTATGGAAGTATATGGTAAATTCTGGCAGGTAAATTCTGGCAGAAAGTTTAGGACCAAAGATAAACAAGATATCTGAGGTCTGAAGGCCTGACTAGAAAGGAGAGGCTTATTATCAGAATGTTGATCACCAGGGAGGATACCTTTATTGATTAATGCAATTCATGCAGATCATCTACCAAGGCTTAAGAGTGATTGAAAATTGTGTGAATGAAGGGAAATTTTAGTTTGTGTAATATGTGTAATATGAGGACCTCTGAAGACCCTTTAAGAAACTTTTAAGGTCGAAACTATTTTCATAATAATAGTAAAATGTTTTAGCGTTTAAAATGGTAAATATTAAATAGATATTAAATATTAATAAATTTAATCCACAATAAACAAGACTCTTTGAAGGGTCCTCAGTAATTTTTAAGAACATAAAGGAGTCCTATAACAAGAAATTCTGAAAACTTCTGATCTACACCACCAAAAATGTGAGTTTTATGAATTAAATTTAAAACATATATGTCTGATAATTCCCCTACCAGACTTTGAAGTTTCTATGAAGGTAACTATTACATTTTATTCATTTTTGAATCACACATAGTTCCCAAAGTAGGAATGGTAAGGACCAACATGGGCATAGTACAGACTTCCAGAATTGGATTGAAGATAAACACAATTCTTTCTCATAGTTAATACTGAGAACCTATTGGTGTTCACTGAAGAAGTTCTGATTTTAAAGCAAGGGAACAAGAAATAAATTTCAAGAGGGAGGCTATACAGAATACCCGAAGGGCAAAGATGTTGTAAGCAAATGAAGACAAAGACAATAGTTACCAGGCAGGTCTAGACAAAGACAGAGGATGAACAGGGAGTAGGAAGAGACTCTGGGAGCTTGCAGAAGGACTGGAGCTAAATCTAGAAGGTAAAGGAAGAGAGACAGGAATCCAATTCCCAAGGATGTTTTTGGATCTGAGATTAAAAGAAGTACAAATAATGATGCTTCAATTCTGACTTCAACTCCGGTTCCAACACCCTCCACCCACATTTTAGCAGATTACTTCATGGGTTGTTATGGTCATAAAAATTCACCACTTGGTGATGAACCTCTGCAACTAAGCTTGTCCTTGGGAGACATAGTCTCCCATAGTCCACCACTAGACTTTGAGTGGGATAAAGTCTGATATTTCTTCAGTAGAATATTGTAGATATAACTTCCAACTGCCAGAGCTTGTATACCACAGAGCAAATATAATCTCTGAGAAGGCAGGATCACAGATGAGTCAATAAAGATTTGAATCAAGGAATAATAAATAATAATAACAATAATAGTAACAATTCCCATTTATATGATCCTTTTTGATTTAGAAAAGTTCATTCTTACATTCAGCAAAAATTTATTAAGCAACTATTCCTCAGGAGAAACTGGGGAAGACAGAAGGATAACTAAGAAAGGATGATTTCCAAACTTTTATTTTATTTGGACTCTGCAATAATTCTGTGTACCAGAAAATGCAAGTAGTATTACATTTTTACAATGAAGAAAAAGAGGTTCAGAGAATTCAAATAATTAGAATATATTCTTTAAGTGCTTTTAGATCTACAAAATGCTTCCTCACAACAACCTTATGTGGCAGGAAAAATAAAGATTATTATGCCCATTTCCACAAAATCACAGCATGTTAGGAATGAAGTCAGTCTTAAGGCCATCTATTCTACCTTTATCATTTTATAGATGAAGAACCTGGGGCTCACAGGAGTTAAGAGCCTTACTCAAAATCATGTTCCAAGTACATTGCAAAGTTAGAACCCAGGTCTTTTGATTCTAGTTCTTTTCAAGATGAAGAAGTTGAGACTCAAAGAAGTAATGTAAATTACCCATAAACTGGACAGAACTTGAACTCAGACCTCTTTCTTCTAAATCCTGTACTTTGTCCTCTATATGATGCAGCTTATCCAAGTAAAATCACAGTTAGGAAGTGGTAAAGTCAGAAAGGATAGGGCCAATAATATGTTCCTAGGACAACCCAAGAATGGAAGGTAGAATTTTGTTTCCACAAAAGAATAAACCCAGAAAGATCCAGGTATACAATCATTTCCATTCCTTGGAACAATACTGGGAGAGTCTGATCCTACAGGCTGAAGAGATAGGAAGACATGACTCAAAAAGACAAGTGGTAACCTGTGAAGTATGCTGTGCTGCCAAGGAAGCAGCCTCTCTCCTCCACAAAGGAATTTTCTGTTTGGTCATCAGGAGAGGATGGAAGATAATTTTCTGTTTCAGAGAAAGGCCTGGGGCTATCAGTTATTCCAAGATGATCTTTTGAGTCCAGGCCCAGGCAGCCAACCCTAATACCCCCAAACCCATTGGTTTAAACAGCACATCTCACACCACTTGAACAGGAAAGTGTCATTTCCCCTGAGATCAACTGGGACAGACAAAAAGGAGCTTTCTTTTTTTTCCTGACATAGGAAGGAGCTGACATCTGACAACAAGCTTTTTGGCATCTAACTTTTTCAGTTTTCTCATTTGTAAAATGATGTAGTTAGACTAAATGGTCTCTGAGGTCTTCTCAAGTTCTACATCTATGATCAGATGATCTAAATAAGAGGTTTAAAACACATGGTCCACAACCCTCCCAAGTACAATGAAGTCAAATCCAAATATAATAGGGAAATATTTATCAAAATAAAAACACAATAAAACATAGAAAACATTTCAAAATTAAGCCAATATGAAATCCTTATGTATAGTGGCCCCCTATTTGAGTTTGATACCACTGATCTAGATAATAGGCACAATAAAAATAATAACAATAATACTCCTTTTATTTCCAGGTATCTTGACATAGTGAATAGAGTACTGGACTTTGAGAAAACTCAGGCACAAATTCTATTTCTGACATTACTAGAATGACCTTAGAGTCTCAAATACCTACCTATGATTTGGATTTGCCCAAATTATATACTAGGCATTTCCCACCTTGATGAAATTTTTACTTCTTACATTTGCATAATTTTCCTAATGTATATTCTTTGGATTTCTCCTTTGTTAACATATTCTGTCATGTAACTCCCTAAGCATTGGCCTCACAGATATAAAAAAAAAGAATATTATGTGAAGATAAATTTAACAAGGCAACTAACCCAGGAGGACAGTTAGAATCTAAGAAGGGAACATAAATACTGATAAGCATAAGTTAGGTGCAAATAGAATACTATAGAAATTTCAACCAACAATCAATTAATAAGTATATTCCTACTATATTCCACAATCTGTAGTTTACAATCTGATAGAGGAAACAACATGCAAACAACTATGTACAAACAAAATATATACAGGATAAACAGGAAATAATCATTAGAGGGAGGACATTAGAATTAAAGAGGATTGGGAGAGACTTCCTATAGAAGTCTTAGCTGTGACTTGAAGGAAGCTTGGGAAGCCAGAAGGCAGATGGAGAGGGAAGGAATTCCAGGAGTGGGGACACCAGAAAGAATTCCCAGAATCTCTTGCAGGAGGAACAGTCATTCTGATTCTTATCTCACCACTGAACCCAGAAGGCTTAGGAAGAGAAAGTAAGACTGGTGATTTGGAAGAGCACTCCCTCACTCAAATCCAATTTGAATGCTTATCAGGCATTACCTCCCTGATGTCACAGACCTCTTCAAGAACAAAGGACAAAATATCATCATCTTCCTCATTAGGAGTATGAAGAGAAAGCTTTATTCATTTCTCAAGGAATGGGCCACAATCAATTAGAGAGATTGAGGCAAAAGTGAAAGATCCAAGAATCACATTTATCCTAACTGGATTCCACCCCTCACAATAACCCACCCTCCTTAATGAGGAATGTGGTTTTACAATCTAAACAGGAAAACTACCCTAGGGAAAAGAGCATTAAATTCAAACTGAAACCAGATTATCTCTTTAGTCCCAGGAATTGAATGATTCCGCTGACATCAACAGATAAGGTCAGGTCAGTTGACTCTTCACCAATATCCCAGAAGTTTTCTTTGTCAAGGGAGGAGGGGCATCATAGTTAACCAAATTCAACCTATAATCTAAAGAAATCTCAGACTTTATCCCACTCAGGAGGGAACCAGGTCTCAGTAAGAGTCAAAAGATAAAAGACACAGGGAAGGAAAAGATGTAAGATAAAAGCAAATTTGTTTTGTTTGTGTTGTGTGTGTGTGTGTGTGTGTGTGTGTGTGTGTGTGTGTGCATCTATACAAACACACACACACACACACACACACATAAGCACTGTGGAAAGCAAAGTGGAGTTTATTAACATCACTAAAGGTTTTATCTCAGGGTAGTGTTTTGCAGGGTGTTAATAGTTCAAAAAAAGGGACAAATGCAGATGACTAATAGAATAGCATTTCCCTCCTATCCCTGCAGGCAGAATAGGCCAAGTCAAAAAATAGATGGGGGAACAGAAAAGAAAAGCCCCTTTCCCAGATCAGAAAGGTCCCTATCAACACATAATAACAGAATCTCTCTAATTTCCTATGGATCTGGGGCAGCTATGTGGTGCAGTGGATAGAACACCAGTCCTGGAATCAGGAGGACCTAAGTTCAACCCAGAAGCCAGTGACTCTCAAAAGCTCAGGTCTAGAGATAATCCAAGGCAGGAATGGATATTTAGACTTCCTAAATTCCTAAAAGTTAGCAGCAAGTTACAAATCCTAGTAGTTGCCTCCTTCAGGGGCAAAGTCTAGTTGCTTAAAAAATTTCATACCTATTTGTGCCTTAAGACTTTCAAAGAATAACCTAGAATATCATTGGGCCTTTTCTATTTCACAGGAAAATAAGCAGGGGAAATAGCAACTGTATGGGAAAAAAAACCATATGCTGTCCTAAGGAAAAGTGCCAAATTTCAAGATCCAGTGTTTTCCACTGACTGAATGACCACCCCTATTCCCTACCCACAATGTTCACTTCAGCTCTTTCAGAGAACACTGTGTGATGTGTTGTAGCCTTTGCCAATATCCCTGTGACATCTCATTTAGGTTGGGTCTGCTCATCACATCCTATCTGCTCTGGGACATTTCCTTTTGGCTTGCTACCCAATAGACTTGAGCCATTTTTGATTTGGGCCCAGTTAGAGCCCTTTGTTTTCTTACAGGATATCTGAGATCTGACCTCAGGCCTGCCTCCTTCCAGGGCTGAACCACCTTCAAACTATCAATTCCACTGGGGTCTCTTGATGAAAACCAGGGCTACAACTATTAACAGTTGATTGTGGCAGCAATCACCTGCTTTCCCATTTCTGAAAAATCCCTTCTAGGGCTTGATAAATAGAATACTCAAGGGCAAGAATCCAAGCATTATGGATTCCTTTGGAACAGAAGGAAAAGTAGAAAATCGAGTAGTTAAAATGCTATGTCAAGGAGCACTTCAGGGAAAAAGAAAACATTTTATGTCTTTTCCCTGGTGTTATGTCAACACATAATGATTGTGAAGTCTAATTGACTTTAAGATACACTTAGCAAAGACATTTCTAAACAGCTAATACATCAGAATAAACATCTCTCTTGGTTATGTTTATTTGAAAGCACAAGGGGCCAGCCAACACTTTCTTGCTTTGAGCTTTGAAGTGGTTTGAATTTAAGTCCAATGACACCTGCCCACCCATAAGTTCTCAACAAGCAGATTCCAGTGACTCACAAATGCCTTTCTTCAACAAAAACCATTTAGGTCTTTTTCCAACACAGATGCCTTTCATGAAGTTGAAACTCCTTAGGGTGATGGTAAAGAAAAGGAGTCTCAGGCAGGAAGAAAACTGGCTTCACAGTCATGTCTTAACCCCAGGTCCATCTGGAGCCTCCTCCTATTTTCTACTTAAGTTGCAGTTCAAAAACTGTAGGAATAGCAGCCTCTTCTGTCCCTCCTGCTGCAGCTAGCTTATAGTTGACCCAGGAAGGATGGCACTGTTCCCAAATCCTTTCTTTTCAGCAACACTACTTGAACAACTAGTTTATAGCTGTGGAGACAGAAATCAGAGGTAGCCTGGGAAGTTAAATCCTTAGTAATAACTTATGAAGCCCTATATAGGACCCTATAGAAATCTAGAGTTTTAATCATTTATTATCTAATCTCATCTTAGTCTCTCTCTCTCTCTCTCTCTCTCTCTCTCTCTCTCTCTCTCTCTCTCTCTCTCTCCATAATACAAAAGGAGACTAAGGCCCAAGGTGGAGGAAAAGGGGGGGGGGGACTCTAAGATCTTAAAGGTTAAAATTGACAAGACATGGGACTTAAAGTAAGGGGCACCAGACTATCCCTTTTAGATCTCAGAAGAAATCAGACATGAATGAGCAACACAACCCTCACTATATCAAGAACAGCCACCCTATAATTAAACTGTGCATATCATTTGATCCAGCAATACCACTACTAAGTTGTATACCAAAGAAATCCTGAAAAAGATTAAAAAATCCAGAATTACAAAAATATTTATAGTACCTCTTCTAGTAATGGCAAAGAATTAGAAATTAAAAAAAAAGAATTGGAAATTGAGGGGATGCCCATCAATTGAGAAATGGCTGAACAAACTGTGGTATATGAATGTGATAGAACACTATTGTTCTATTAGAAATCATGAGGGGTGGGACTTCAGAATAGCCTGGAAAGACTTGGATGAATTGATGTAAATGAAGCAAGCAGAACCAGAAGAACATCATACATTCTAATAGCAACACTAGGTGATGATCAACTATGATAGACTTCTTAATTTCAGCAGTACTATAATTAAAGACAATTCTAAAAGACTTGTGATGGAAAATACCATCTATATCTAGAGAAGGAACTGTGGAATTTAAAATGTAGGCCAAAGTTTAGTGTCTTCAATTTTTAAAGTTGTCTTAAGTATTATGTCTTTTTTCCCCATCTAACGGTTCCCACCCCCCACACACATTTGGATTTGATTCTTCTTTCAAAACATGATTAATATGGATCTATGTCTAGCATAGTTGAATATGTATAGTCTATATTAGATTGCTTTCTGTTGGGGGAGGGGAGAAGGAGGGAGGGAGAAAACACAAAACCTTGCAAAAATAATTGTTGAAAACTATTACTGCACAAAGGCAATTTACAGATGAGGAAATCAAAGCAATCCATAGTCATATGAAAAATTGTTCTAAATTATTACTTATTAAGGAAAATGCAAATTAAAGCATCTCTGAGGTACCAACTCCCACCTCTCATACTGGCCAATATGACCAGAAAGGACAATGAGCAATGTTGAAAGGGATGTGGGAAATCTGGGACACTAATACATTGTTGTCCGAGCTGTGAACTCATACTCATCCACAGCCTTTCTGGAGAGTAATCGGGAATTATGCTCAAAGGCATACCCTTTGATCCAGCAATACCTCTACTGGGTCTGTCCTCTGAAGAGATCATGGAAAAGAATAAAAACATCACTTGTACAAAAATATTCATAACAGCTCTTTGTGATAGCAAAGAACTGGAAACTGAGTGAATGTCCATCAATTTGGGAATGGCTGAACAAATTTTGGTATATGTACATTATGGAACACTATTGTTCTGAAACCAGAAGGGATGGAAACTCAGAGAAGCCTGGAACAATTTACATGAACTGATGCTGACAAGATGAGGAGAGCCAGAAGAACATTGTGTACCATAAAAGCAACATGAGGTTGATGATTAATCTTAATGGACTTGCTCATTTCATCAGTACAATAATCAGGGACAATTTTAGGGTATCTGCAGTGGAGAATACCATCTGTATCCAAAGAAAAAATTGTGGAGTTTGAACAAAGACCAAAGACTATTACCTTTAATTTAGAAAAAAAAAACCCATCATATTAAGTAATTTTGCTATCTCTTATACTTTATGTTTCTTCCTTAAGGATATGATTTCTCTCTCATCACATTCAACTTGGATCAATGTACACCATGGAAACAATGTAAAGACTATCAGACTGCTTTCTGGGAAGGGGGGAAGGAAGATTGGGGGGGAAACTGTAAAACTCAAAATAAATAAAATCTTAAAAAAAACTATTATTGCATGTATTTGAAAAATAAATTAAAAAAACTTTTTTTAACAAAAAGAATAGCAGCCCTGTGACAGAAAAGGAAGATAAGGTATTAGTGGGTAAGAGAGTTAAGGGTAGGAAATCTAAATAAAAAATCAAGGTAAGTTCCTCTGCTTCTTCAAGAGATCAACCCAATCTGTTCCCTTCTCCCACTTACATTGACACTATTGAGAATGCTTAAGTTTACCAAGTCCAAATACCTAACTGCTCCCTCCCATTATTCCATTTAATATGCAAATGGTACACCTAGTTGGTTATCACCTGACAAACTCTCTCCCTCAGTTGGGTGTCCAACAGGTATAGGCAGGGAATACAGGCCTCAAAAATATCATATACAAGGAGAAAGGAATATTCATGAAACGCTGGTCATTATCTTAAGTACTTTCTAAATTATCTCATTTGATCTTCACAACATTCAGACAGAGGTTAAGTGACTTACCTAAGATCACACAGATATTAAATGCCTGAGGACAGATTTAAACTCTGGTCTTTCTAACTCCAGGTCCAGCAGTCTTTCCACTATGAAATTTAGCTGCCCCCAAAATGTTATATAGACACCATGGGTTCTGAATAGTTTTAAGTAAGTATTTGGGAGAGGGTGACAGCTTTATGGAAGAGAAAAAGGGCAGGTCCTCCTTTGCCTTGGTGATATGGGAAAGTTTATGGATTGACTAGATGTGTTTACATGAGTCTCAGTTGTTAACTTCAATGACAAATGGTATTTCTTCCCCCACATTCAACCTTTCCAAGTCACTGAGGAACTCTGTGGGGTCTAGTTCCTATTAAAACATGAGAAGTCATTGAAAGTATATGGCTATGGGGGCGGCTAGGTGGTGCGGTAGATAAAGCACCGGCCCTGAAGTCAGGAGTACCTGGGTTCATAATTACCTAGCTGTGTGGCCTTGGGCAAGACACTTAACCCCATTTGCCTGGCAAAAATCTAAAAAAAAAAAAAGTATATGGCTATGGCTTTCCTCAAGCCAGAGAAGTTAGAAAAATTATCCTTTCCTATACACTTAACCTCTTTCCCCTGACTCCAAAGGCTTTGGCTGGAAGACTATGGGATTGTTAGCTTAGAAAGCTGTTTCCTTGGACATAGAGGCCCTGGGCCAAAACACTAAGGAGGGAGTTGTTAAACCACCCACTTAATAATAATTATTTCTTTAATGTTTTAAGGATTACAAAGTACTTTTTTCATCACTACCTTTGTAAAACAGTACAAGGTTTATGTCTTCATTTTCCATATGGGCAACCAAAGGCTTAAAGGGATTACTTGTACAATTTCAATATTGCAACCTGCCAAAGAAATAAATGTCCCAGCTTCCATGAACCAAGAATTATTCATTCATCAAACATTTATTAAGTGAATCCTATCTTCAAAGTACTGTGTTCACTATTAAGAAAGATAAATTTAGGTAAGACAGAATTACCGCCATACCAACAAACTCATATCAACTAGGTAATTGATCTTCAATAAACTACCTTCAATCTTTTTATTTCAATGCCTTTATTTCCTTATTTATCAAAGAAGTTGCTACTCTACTTCCCTCATATGACAGTGGTAAATATCTACTGAAGGGCTAAATATGTATCACAGAATTCCAGATCTGACAGGTGGTTCTCAAAGAGTCTTCATTTTAAGGCCGTAAATGAGAATGAATTCCCTATTTCCTATGGAAGATATTTCCATTTTTCAAGAGCCCTACTTATTAGGAAGCTAATACCTTAGAACCACCTTGTCTCTAATTTATCTTCTCACTTTACAAAGAAGAATACTGAGGCCCAGAGAAGGGAGAGAACTAATCCCAATCTATAGCTGTCACTTATACTTCTCAATAACCCTAAGTGTTAAGTTAAGACCTTAGAGACCATCTAGAAACCATCTAGAACCTCTCAAACTCTGATTTAAAGAAAATATAAGCTGTGTACTTTAGACAAAATAAAATGTTTAAACAGAATGATGAAATTCTCTTAGGCTTATTCTTTCTAGAGTCTGGTCCTGGGTTGAGAGAATATTGGGAGGGAAATTGACACAATCAGTCCATGGTGGTTTAGATACCATAAAAGTATGGGGTCCACTTTGACTCAAAGAAGTCCTAAGAAAATAAGGAAAAGGAAAATTGAAATAACTCCCAACATTTCTTACTTTAACATATCTTTGGTGCAGAAAATGAGATGGGGGAGGAGAGGTATGAACACAACAAACATTAGACACCCACTGGTTTCCACTTTCAAATTATGAGCACCCAAGCAGATATAAAGTTCCTTCCTGTCTGGTAAACTTTCCCAATCACCAAACTACAACACTGGCTGAATGAATGGGAAGGAGTGATATGTTCACAGTGGTTTACTGATCTTCTTTGTTAGTTATCTAACAAAGGAACCAAAGAATAGATCTCTTGTGGATACTGTCCATGAAGGAGAAGGCCATTAAAATCAAATGGTCTGTCACAGCTTTCCAAACCAGTTCCAAGGTTAGGAATAGTTTCTCCAGACCCTATCAACCCCAAAAGTACAATATTTCCATGAACATACTTCACCTATCCTTCTTAATAATAATTAATAATTAATAATAATTACAGGCTTACAAAGCATGTTCCCGACAAAAGTTCTGTGATATAGTTACACATGTTGTCATGTAGTCACTATCTGTTGTGATTTCTTCTATATAGGTAATGCTACATCTCCTGAATTTTTCTTTTCTTTACAATCCTTACAGTTTAATAGCTGTTTTTTTTAAAGAAATGTTTTGGTTTGTTCTTATTGAGGTTATGATGCTTTCTTTTCTAGATATTATGAAACCATCCCTTTAATAACACATTCCAGAACTCTGACAAGAAGTGAAGTCAAATTCACTAATCAAAGTTTGGAGGCATGTTGTGAAGGACTTGGTCTATGGCTGTATAGATACCAAAGAAGCATGGTACTTTGTTCCAAGAAGTTCCAAGGAAATAGGGAAAAGGAAAACTTTAGTATTTAATATTTAGTATTTGGTATTTATTTAGTATTTATTATTTACTCTACTTCTCTCCCTTATTTGAAAATTGTGTCATTATATCCAGATCTTTTTTATCATAATACAATGGTGGAAAAATTAAAAGAGAAGCTAAGGATATATAAATTAATTAAAGAACTATAAACTCCATGAGAATACTCAACCACATTTTCTTTCTGAAACACTAACTGGTTCTGTCATTTTGAGTCAATTAGTTTTCTTCCTTAGAGGTCAGCAAATTGAGAAAATTAAATCTGATGATCTTTGTGGTCCTTTCCAGGTTTAAAGCTCTACAACTATCAAGGATCTGTCCTTAATAATAAACCATAATAGTCTGGGCATTACTTCTTTTTGGGTTTCTTAAGCCCAGACCTTCTGGGCATCAACCTTCTTCCTTACCTAGTCAAGGGAAATGGTTATAGAGAACCCTATATAAAACAGGAGGAAGCTTGAGAAAGAGAAGCCAGTATCAGGCAGAATTAACAGAATTTCATTCTCTCATTCTCTTCAATAACTCTCTTTAGGAAACTTGAGCCTTAATCCTTAAATTCATTCACCAAAAAAGCTTCAATGATTCTGCTAGATCCAATAATAAACCTTTCCTGACAGTGAGGGACTCAAATTCCTCCACCATTAAAATCCAGGTTATCTCTCCATTTTTATTGTACCTTATATCTTCTTGAAGTATCCTTAATTATTTCTAAACTGGTCCCTTCCCAAGCTACCATAGACATCTAGCATTTCATTTCCTCTACATTTATTCATGAAATGTCCATTCCCCTAATTATTGTTTATTACAATCTTATCTGTACTTCATGGCATCATTCAAATGTCATGTCTAACAGATGCCTTTCCTGATTCCCCCACCTCATGATTAGAAATGAACTTCCTTCCCTTATTATCACAAGTCACCTGGCTTGCAGCACTCATATAACCATCACAGTTTTATTACACTATAGTTATTTATGTGTCATACTCTCCAAAATATAAGACACCGGGATCGCAGCATACTTTCTAAGCATAATTTCCTGCAAAAGTGCAATAAAAAGAATCAGACTAGGAGTTAGTTCAAATCTTGATTGTGATCTTTCCTATTTCATCTTGGACAAGTCACTTTACTTTTCTTAGCCTCTATTTTCCTATTTGTAGAATAGGTATAATAATTATTTTTACTATTTCCTTCATGAATGTATTGGGAAGAAATTATTTTGTAACCTTTAAAGCATTTTACAAATATGAGCTATAATATAGTTGCATTCGTTTGGGAATGTTATAATACTACCTTCAAAGATGTCTTCTTCTTCCCTTTTCAACTTAGTCTCCAAGTTCTCTTCATGAATGCAAATTTACCCCTTTTTTAGGGTAATCCACATTGGGACAAAAAAAAAAAATCAAGGCCCTCTTGATAGACCAATGCTTTACCTTCTGAGGCCTTCCATGCCTTCCATAGGTCCTCCACACTGATGAGCTTATCCTCCCCATGAAACGTGCTGTGCTTCACTGTTGGGTCATGGTAGTTGAGATCTTCCCTCAAAAACTGGGAAAGAAATAAGATCAAAGTCATGCAAACACCTAGGACAAATGAAGTAAAACTATCCCTTGTAGGAATCCTTCCCCAACCATTCTGATCTCACCTTCCTCTGAAATCGGTTAGCCCCTAGAAAGTACCTTTCTTTTGGTACTTAAATAAATATATCCTGGTAAGGCTTGCTATCTTAGTCTTTTCCCTTGAGGACAGGAACCAGATATTCTACATCTTTGGACATACTCAATAACTATTTAATGAATAACTTTCATTTTGGGATATCCAATTCCAAAGGCTAAAACTAGCTTCTGATGTTAAGAAAGACAATCTGATCTTTGCCATTCTTGTCAATATATGGGCAGTGGTGTGACAAAGTACATGGCACGAGATGAAAAAGCATGATGGCTAAGGAAAGTAGTAAAATGGATGCAATTGGAAACATGTGAAGGGGGTGAAGAATAAAGAGATTTAAAAAGGAAAAGTAATACCTATTAAAGATAGTTTTAATACTGGAAGCCGACTTTGTACTAAACACTGTGCTTAGGCTCTAGAACCTTTTAGCAGATTTTTAGAATCCAGCTTTTAACCCACACATCTTCAAGAAAGATCTCAGGGCTGTCTAAAACATGGCCTGGGGGGTTTTATGTGGCTGCCTATGGGTTTACTAAATGTAAATGTAAATGTCAATGTAAATGAAGCCAACCTACTGCAAGAGCTCTCACTAAAGTAGCAAATCAAAATATATTGTCTATTGTTCCAATAAAAACTTAGGTTGGACAGTCCTGATTCTAGATCATGGTGACAAAAACTTGTCAAGGACAACATATAGAATTTACTATTTATTTATGACTATAATGTAACCCATATTACCAATGATGTAATTATAAAATATAAATAATGATGCATGAATGGGTTTTGAGGACAGTAGGTTGGATATATCCGATTTAGAGAATGCTTAAGACTGAATTCTGATCAAGAAAGCTAAGAAGACACACTGAGCCATTTTTTCCAGACTAGAGCAATTTAGAAACACCTATGAACACTGGGGAAGGGTGTTTGCAGTAGCAAGCAGCAGTTATGGTGAGAAGCACTGCAGGATCCAGGGCCTGAGAGATATCTGAGACAGGGCACCAGAAAAGACATCTCAAAGAGATCCCTAAGGGCAGGGATGGGTGCCATCTGGCAGCTTATCCTGTCCATGAAATGTGTTGTGCTTCACTGTTGGGTCATAGTAGTTGAGATTTTCCCTCAAAAACTGGGAAAGGAATAACATCAAAGTCATAAAAACCCAAAGGACAAATGAAGCATGTTTAGGAATACTTATAGGAATACTTCCCTATCCACACTGATCTTATCTTCCTCTAAATCCCTTAGCTCCTAGAAAGTACCTTTCTCTTATATTTGCTAGGTTATATCAGATGAAAAAGTGGTTGTGAGAATGTTGACACTATGTGGTTGACATTACTGTTAGACACAAGTTACAGTATGTTTGACTGTGGCTGATCAGACTAGTTCAGAATGCTCTACCACAAGTTGGACAGAAACAGTCAGTCCTGCTTTCCCTGTGTGAGTGCCTTCCCCTTGGCATTTGAACAACAGGGCCAGTCCAGCATAGCTGCCCTGTTGAATTCTTGGCAGTTTAGCTTGACAAAGGACCTCAGTCTGATATCTTATCCTGCCAGATGATCCCCAGAATATCCCTAAGACAATTTAAATGGAAGCAATTCAGTTTCCTGATAAACCATTCAATATACTATCCAGGTTTCACGGCATATATAGCAATGAGGTCAGCACAAAGACTCTGCAGACCTGTTTAGTCACTAGTCATTAGACCTCTTCTCTTTCACACTTTTTTTTTAGTTTTTTTTTTTGCAAGGCAGTGGGGTTAAGTGGCTTGCCCAAGGCCACACAGCTAGGTCATTATTAAGTGTCTGAGGCCGGATTTGAACTCAGGTACTCCTGACTCCAGGGCCAGTGCTCTATCCACTGAGCCACCTAGCCGCCCCTTCTTTCACACTTTCTTTTGGAGCTCCCCCAAACACCAGACTGGCTCTGACAATGTGTGTGTCAACCATATTATCAATGTGTAGCTCCCTTGAAAGTACACTGTCAAGATAAGTGAACATATCTACAGTAATCAAAACTTTTCCATTTGCTGTAATCACTGGTTCCACAAATGTATGGTGTGATGCTGGCTGATGGAGCACCTACATTTTCTTGGTGCTATTTGTTTGGCCAAAATTAGTACAAGCAGCAGAGAATCAAACCATATTTTGTTGCCTCTCAACTTCAGAGACTTCAAACAGAAAAGCATGTAACAATACTCCCTCCAACTTGGTCTTGGCTTATATCCTTTCCATGTTGAAGAATTTACCATCAGTGTGGTAACTGACCTTGATGCCGTGTCCATCCCCAGTGAAGGCCTCTGATAACAAGGCTGAAAACATCTTGCTGAAAAGCATGGGAGCAAAGATACAATCTTGTTTCACTCCATGGATGCCAGGGAAATCATGAGAGTATCTTCTACTACAAAGAACCTAGGTAAGCATGCCATCATTAAATTGATGTACAACACTGATGAACTTCTCCAAATTTTGACATAAATTTCCCATAAGGCCTTATAGATTACCTTAATAAGAAACAACCTTGTAATTTTTTTTTTTTAGGTTTTTGCAAGGCAAATGGGGTTAAGTGGCTTGCCCAAGGCCACACAGCTAGGGAATTATTAAGTGTCTGAGGCCGGATTTGAACTCAGGTATTATTGACTCCAGGGCCAGTGTTCTATACACTGCGCCACCTAGCTGCCCCCAAACACCTTGTAATTTTCAAAGAACAATCTATTCTCTTTATCATATTTATAGAGATGGACAATGCCCGTACTCCCTGGGGGATAATATCCTCATGCTAACATAATCTGGCTTTTGTATGAGTAATGGATGCCTATACCTTTTAAATCTCAGCTGGTGAAAATTCAGCATCAGTTGCTTTACCTCATAAAATGAACATAATGGCAATCAAATTCTCTTCTTCATTTGGAATACCAGCTAAAGACAGGTTGACTTCAACTTGAGGTAAATGGTCAATGGCATCCAAATTTATTCATGATGATCTATTAGGAACATTATGGAAGTGTTCAGCCCATATCTCTATGACTATGTCCCTATCATTAATCAATGTGGCTTCTTCAGCACTGAGTAGTTGAGATGTACTATATATCTGTGGCCCATAAATAGCCTTCAGGACATCATAAAAGCTCTTTGGATGTTACTATTTACACAAAGATATTCCATTTGCCTTTCTGAGACAGTCTAAAGACAAAATCTGCAAAGATAAACTCTGCAACCCAAAACAAAACAAGTTATCTGAGCCTCTGCCACATAAGTCTCTAAGCTTATTCAAATGCTATAGATAATGGTAGGTATCTGTATTGCTACAAGAGACTCTTGGGCCTTAAGAAGTTGAAAAAGACCCCCTACAGTCCATGTAGCAACTATACATATACTCCAACTCAATTATAGCCACTGAGAGACAAAGGGACCAGTGATTAAGGACACAACATAAGATAGTTTCCTATACCATAAAAGTGAGCCCATACTGCTGAGGAATGACAACCTAGGGGTCTTTACATTTTGATCCATCCTACTTCAGAACTCTGCAGTTTCCCTTTGTTCTGAATTGCCTTCCTAATGCCAGCTGTTATGTCTCTTTGCTTCCCGTACATGTCATCCGAATCATTAACCTCTAGGAAAAAGGCCAAACTCGGTCTGGGTAGGCGGGGGGGGTGCCAAGATGGTTAACAAGAGAGGATCATATCTTAGGTGCTCTCTCATAAAATTTCTAAACTAAGGACTCAAAATTTGAGAGAACCCACAGAGGGACCCAGGGAGGCAGTTCTCCTATTCAAGGTAACCTGGAAAAGAGCAGAAAGGCTCTGCTCCCCGGGGTTGGAGGAGCGGCCCACCAGAGGGATAGCCCGCCAGAGAGAAAGAACTTCAGCCTCCTGGAGGCAGTCCCAGGGTCCTGGGAGCCACCCTCACAGCAGCAGGGGGAAGTTTCCTGACCTACGCCCCAGGGAGCACCAGGCACAAATTGAGGGAACAGCGGTGGACCTCTGCCAGAGCAAGCATGTGAAGCCCAGCCCTCAGGGCACACAGGGAGCAGTGTGGCCAAGGCAGCCCAGATCCAGGAATAGAAGCAGGTAGAGCCAGTAAGCAGGAGCCCCCAGGGCATGAGCCCATTGAACCTAGGGAGGGGAGTGAAGCAAGAGACTGCCAAGCTCTGTCCTCTGTCCCTGGAACAGGACTCTGAGGTTCTGACCACATTCAGATCCTGATTGCAGTCTAGGCCCCACCATAGAACAGCAGGGGGCCCCCTACCTCAGCCCCATGGCAGAGGGGGAAACATATGGTCATTCACAGACCAGGAGGGAGGACAGAGCCTCACACACTGAGACCCTTGTGGGAGTGTCCCAAAAGCTCAGGAAGCACCCCCAAAAACAGGCTAAGGCTGGGAAAATGAGCAAGCAGAGAAACAAGAGGAACACCATTGAGAAATACTTTACTTGCGATCCCAAGGATCAAAACACTCAGTCTGAAGATGAGAAAGCACAAGCTCCTGCATCTAAAGACTCCCAGAAAAACAGAAATTGGGCTCAGTCTATGACAGAGCTCAAAAAAGACTTTGAAAATCAAATGAGGGAATCAGAAGAAAAACTGGGAAAAGAAATGAGAGAGATGCAGGAAAAACATGAAAATGAAGTCAGCAGCTTAGTCAAGGAAATCCAAAAAAATGCTGAAGAAAATAGCATGCTAAAAACCAGCTTAGGTCAAATGGATAAAACAGTTCAAAAAGTTATTGAGGAAAAGAATGCTTTAAAAAGCAGAATTGGCCACATGGAAAAAACATAAGAAAACTCTGTCTAAAGGATTTGTTTTTCCTCAGAAAGGACAGAACTCAGGGAGATTGATAAATTTACCAGAAATCAGGAATCAATACTTCAAAACCAAAAAAAAAATGAAAAATTAGAAGAAAATGTGAAATACCTCATTGAAAAAATAACTGATATGGAAAACAGACTTAGGAAAGATAATTTAAAAATTACTGGAATACCTGAAAGTCATGATCAGCAAAAGAGCCTTGACATCATTTTCAAAGAATTACTACAGGAAAATTGCCCCGCTATCCTAGAAGCAGAGGGCAAAATAGACATGGAGGGAATCCACAGATCCCCCCAAGAAAGAGATCCCAAAAAACTAACCCCCAGGAATATTATAGCCAAGTTCCAGAACGCCCAAGTCAAAGAGAAAATATTACAGGCAGCCAGAAAGACACAATTCAAATACTGTGGAGCTGCAATCAGGATCTCATAGGACTTAGCAGCAACTACATTAAAAGCTGGTAGGACTTGGAATATAATATACTGGAAGGCAAAAGAGCTTAGAATGCAACTGAGAATCAACTACCCAGCAAGGCTGAATGTCCTC
This sequence comes from Macrotis lagotis, assembly GCF_037893015.1. Lineage (NCBI taxonomy): Eukaryota > Metazoa > Chordata > Mammalia > Peramelemorphia > Peramelidae > Macrotis > Macrotis lagotis. The sequence goes on along the minus strand of NC_133658.1, from coordinate 836,518,890 downwards.
TTCCAGGGAAAAAGATGGACTTTCAATGAACCAGGGGAATTTCAAATGTTCCTGTTGGAATGGCCAGAGCTGAACAGGTTTGATCTTCAAATACAGGACTCAGGTGAAGAATAGAGATTGGAGAAGGGGAAAATATGAGGGACTTAATGATGATGAACTACATGTATTCCTGCATAGAAAAATGACACTGATGATACTCATATGAACCTTCTCAGTTAATAGAGCAGGTAGAAGGTGCTTTTATAGTTCAAGCGCAGGAGAAAGCTGAATTTGAAGATAAAATATGGTGTAAAAATGGAGTCAATAGAAAAAAGGGAAATGTAATGGAGAAAGAAAAAGGAGAGGGGGAATAGGCCAAGATATTTCATATAATTAGATTTTTCTTTATTACAATGAGCTATTGCAATGATATGGAAGGGGGGAAGACAAGGGGGGAATGAGGGAATCTTTGCTCTCATCAGAGGTGGCTAGGAGAGGAAACAGCATATATACTCAATGGGGTATAGGCATCTGGAGTAAGAAGGCAAGGGGGGGGATGTGAGTGATGGAGGAAAGGATGGACCATGGGGGGAGAATGGTCAGATATAACACATTTTCTTTTTTACTTCTTGCAAGGGGCTGGAATTGGATGGCCTGTGCAGGACCATAGGGCCAGGTGGATGCTGGGCCTAAGGGGTGGTATGGGGGCTCGGGCCTCTTGCCCCCAGGGCCAGGGATCTGTCTGCTGGACCACTCAGCTACCCTGCAGAAGAGTCAGAGTGAAAGGAGAGAGAACATACAGTACATGGTAGTGGAGAAATACGAAAGGAGGGAGTTGCGATCAGCAATGGCAATGGTGGAAAAATATGGAAGAAACTTTTGTGATGGACTTATAAAGAATGTGATCCACCCTCAACAGAGTTGGTGGTGTTGGAACACAGACTGAAGCACATTTTTATTTTTATTATTTGGGGGGGGGGTGCAGGGTAAATGGGGCTGGGTGGCCTGCCTGGGGCCGCATAGCAGGGTGTCTGTGGCTGGATTCAAACCCAAGTGCTCCTGGCTCAAGGGCCAGTGCTCTGTCCACCACCCAGCAGCCCCCTACTATTATTACTATTTTATTTTAGGTTTTTTTTCCTTTTTGGTTTATGCAGGGCAGTGGGGTTGGGGTGGCTTGCATGTCACACAGCTGGGTAATTGTTGCGTGTATGAGGCAGGATATGGGCTTGGGTGCTCCTGGCTCCAGGGCTGGTGCTCAGTCCACTGTGCCACCTGGCCATAACTCAAGTGAGTCTATATATATTTTTTGGGGTGGGGGCATTTTGTTTACTCTCTTTTTTTTATATCATTCGTTTTATTTTAACTCCAGTTACAAAAATGACTGGTTTCATTAAAAGATATTTGGAAACAAGAGGTCTGCAACATACCTTCACACCCCAAGATCCAAAAGAGTTATTGCAAGGGAAAGAGATCAAAGTACACATTTAAATACACACACACACACACACACACACAGAGGAAACTGGGACTCAACAATCTCTTGGCTAGCAGAAGGGGACTAGGATGCACTCAAAGGAATTGATAAGAGCAAATGCTGGAGTAGCAGCTCCCCACCCAGGATACCTGTGGAAGAGGATGAGGTGGTAAAAGGTGACAAGGGAAATGGAGGGGGAAAGGGAAGGTTGTTTTCTCAGATCTAGTGTTGGAGCAACTGGAAGACAGAAGAAGACCAGAAGAACAAATAATCTCTGAGCTTCACATCTCACTGTTTGAAAAGGCAGGAATGGAGGTAGAAGGCAGAACACTGCACTTCAACCTCTAACTTCAATGAGGTCCTCTTGCTCCATGTATTTTGTTTACTCTTAAACAACAATATTTTATTAATGTATTAAAAAAATTGTACAAAATGAGAATATTAAATAAATTTAAAAAAAAAACACCAAACACCTCAACCAGGCCCAGAATTTGAAGATTCCCAGGGTCTAGCGTATCTCTCTCTCTCTCTCTCTCTCTCTCTCTCCCTCTCTCTCTCTCCCTCTCCCTCTCCCTCTCCCTCTCCCTCTCCCTCTCCCTCTCTCCCCCCACTCCCATTTCACAATGAACCCCTCTTCAGGTAAACTGGAATATGTATTGTTCTCCAAACTTTTCTGTTTTCATAGATTCACTCAGGTAGTTCCTTATGCTTTTATTGTTATTCCTCCCTCCAATTCCAACAAATATAGACAAACTAAAAATTAGAAAGCCTCAAAAACAATGAGTGGAAAGTCTATGAAGCATTTATAGAAGGACATAGACTAGAATTTCACACAATTAAGTAGACAAGGAAGGGCTACAAGATCCATACAATAAAGGGAGTATCCACATAATTTTATCTAAGTACCCCCCTCTTCCTCCTTCCCCTTCCCAATTCCAAGTACAGTATAAGTACTTAATGGGTTTGCTGAATGAAAAAAAATGTACTTTCTGAGGTCCAATCTAATGTCTAGTGGCATTAGAAGAACTGAGAGAAAATATAGCACTCTCCCCACATATGGATTATAAAACTACCTGTATTAGGTGTCCCATTTTTGAAAGATCACAAATCTATGATCTAGGTGTATCATGGTTTTTGTAGCTAGAAGTTCTAGGACCTTAAAGTCCAACCCCCCCTTATTTTATTTTTTAACAAAAGGAACTGGGATCCTGGCAGAGAAGTGTGGGGAAAGAGGGAAGAGGACTAGGAGAACTTTATGCAAGGTCACACAGGCAGTAGAGTCAGAATTAAAAACCAGGTCCTCTGACTCCAGATCCAGTGGCCTAGAAGTACATTACAGTGAACACTGACAAGTTATTGTGCATGAACACTGACAAGTTATTGTGCAACCTTGAATGTGGCCAGCCAGAGTCTTAAAATGACTGAGAATCCACATTACATAAAGGAACTGGTGATATTTAACTTGGCAAAGAATGAACTTCAGGGGAACATAATTATTATCTTCAAGTTAAACTTGTTCTGTTTTGCTGTAGAGGCACATGCATAAAAAATGTAATCATTAGTTCAAAAAAAAAAGAAATCAAAAGGAAAATGGGCTATCCCAAGAGACATCATCCATCACCTAAGAATCACCCAGTGGAGGTTAACAGACCATTTATTTGGGATGTTGCAGATAGTCCAAACTCTACCTGAAGAATGGGGTAGCTAGGTGACATAGTGGATAAAGCACCAGCCTTGAAGTCAGTAGTACCTGGGTTCAAATCCGGTCTCAGACACTTAATAATTACCTAGCTGTGTGGTCTTGGGCAAGCCACTTAACCCCATTTGCCTTGCAAAAACAAACAAACAAACAAAAAAAGAATGGATTCTAAAAGATTTCTGAGGTTTTTTCCAGTTCTGCATTTCTCTAATAGGAAAAATCAACACCTGGAACCAACCCAAGTTCCAAAATAGGAGTATAAAGAATGTTTTGATCCCAGTTAACTAAAATTGGTGACTGAATTTGCATTCAAGAATGCTAAAAATGATCATACAAACATTGTTGCAAGTAGCAAAGAGACAGGGATTAAAAAGGACAGGTAGCCCAGATTTTCCTTTGAACAAGTTTAGCAGATGGTCAGCATACTGTGGAAATGAACAGTTCCTTTTTTTTTCAGTAAAAAACCCAAAAAGTTCAAGGGTTTTCCAGGTTTGGGAACAATAAGAGGAAGGTGCCAAGAGGGCTCCAACAAGAAAAGGACTGCTTGTAATCCTAGTGGGTATGGGTTATATTCCATAAATTCGATCTCTTTTGCCTAAGGCAATAAGAGCCTGACTGTTTTAGGCTGACTCACAGCGTTAGCATAAAATGCCTTCCATAAGCATGTAGCACAAATGAGAATCTTGTTTAAATACACTTGGAGGCAGGTGGGAAGCCCTGTTAATATTTGCCTTTGGTAATGACAAATGGAGGCACAATGTAGAAGTACCCTAATTTGAGGGGACTTCCCCATGTAATTTTCACAGAATTAATCCCTTCTCCACTTGACAAAACTTCAGATATTTAAAGATAATGATCATAATCCCCATTTACTAGACATGTACTAGACTGGACTAAGCCCTCTGTCTTTCTGGTCCCTTTGAAAAACTTGCCTAGAATCCATTTATCTACTAATGATGTCCAAATTTCCTCTAAAAGTGAACTGGACACCATGGAAAAGAGCTCAAAGCTGGGAAAAAGTAAAGAAAGCACACAGCTAGGTATTGAATATAGCACCAGTCTAGGAGTCAGGAGGACCTGAGTTCAAATCTAGCCTCATACACTTAATAATTACCTAGCTATGTGATCCTGGCAAGTCACTTAACCCCATCACCTTGCAAAAACAAAGAAAACAAAAACAAAATAGTAAAAAATTATCACTTAATATATTGTTTGGAATTCATTTTCCTATTCTACTGAAGAAATTTTTCTTTTTAGCATTAATAAAAAAAAAAAAGAACTTAGGTTACTATTCCCCTTCCACCTCTCCTGCATGGACACCAAAGTCAAGCATATCCCCCTCCCTATTCACTCAATGTTAGGTGGCTCTTTATAGCCCATAAAAGAAAAATGCTCTGTGTGGCCTTGGGCAAGCCACTTAACTCCATTTGCTTTGCAAAAACCTAAAAAAGAAAAAAGAAAAAAGAAAATGCTAACTCATATGTCAAACATTCAAGTTCTCTACAATCTGGATCTAGGTTATACAAATTTATTTTTCACTGTTTTTAAATACCTACCTTCTGCCCAGTCCTCTCTAATCCTCACATATACCCCCCTCCCACATTTTTATAAACATGTATATATACCTTTATAAACATTACACACACACACACCTTTGCTTTAGAATATTGGAATATTTTGGAATGTTTTTGATCCTTCCCAGTCACAAATTTTATCCATTCCATAAAGTTCTGACCAAGTCCAAGACCATGCTGATCTCTTAGTAGAATCTTTACTTTTTCCCAAATTTGAATTGGATGAGGAAGTATTAATTCTATCTACAACAATACACATGCATAACCTTTTATCATTTTCAAATCATTGTATGTGCCTTTTCTCAACTCCAACTCAATATGGTAGGGCACAAAACTGGAGCAGGCACATGGTGAAAAGTGTACTAGGTGAGCAACAAAGAGCTCAAAAATCAAGGTCTCGGGAGCTTCTAGTTGGCAGGAAGAGTTCAAACAGATCCACTTTTATGTGACAGAAATGGTCAAGCTTGCTTTCTGAGAAGAGAAGATTAACACAGAGATAGTGAACAAGGATACAATTTAAAAGGCATCAATTTAAAAAGTTGATATATTTAGACAAGTGAAAAGATAAAAGAATGAACATGACATATACCTTCAAGTATTAATAAGGTTATCATAATAAAGAGAGATTGGACCTGTTTTGCTTAGGCCCAGAACTAGGACCAAAAGGCAGAAGTTACAGAAAGGTGACTTGTTTAAAGGAACATTTGTCTAGGAGTGATCCTATGAAGTCTTTTTCAACTTTTGAGATTCTGTGAAAAAGGAACCTGTCAAATTCAACTAACCCTCTCTCAAAATCACTAAAGAAACAGCTACACATGTCAAATACAACTTTATTCAATTCAAGAGTATTTAACTAAAAATCATAAGTTCATGCCTAAACTTGGCAGAATACTGGGAAAGAAAATTCTATTAGAGATATTAGAGAAAGAAATGACAGTCTCTACCCTTGACTTTTTTTCACTACCACTTGACTCAAATTGCTCTCTCCAAGACCACCAATATATAACCTCTTAATAACTAAATCCAGTGACTTTTTCCCAATCCTAAGTGCTCTTATCTTGGTATTAATAACCATTTATCCTAGATGCTCTCTCCTCAGATGATTTTTCTAATACTTAATTCTTTAGAATCTCTTCCAACCAGCACCTTGTACCCTATAACTTGTAGAGGATTCTCTTCTCTCAGTGATCTCATTTGCTTTTGTGAATCCAACAAATTGAAGATTCCCATAACTACAAATCTGACCCACAGCTTTTCCCTGAGTTCCAGTTCTATATCCCAACTCCTTGTTAGACATCTCCAGTCTCAATTTGTCCAAAATAGTTCATAATTTTCTCCTTAAACCCAACCCTCCCCATTAAAGTACTCCTTTTAGTCTATTGCTCTTAATCAACCAACTTTTCAACTTTAGAGTCTTTATTGAAAATGAAAAAAGTATGCTTCAATCAGCACTAGAGTTTATCGGTTCTTTCTCTGGTGGTAGCTAACATTTTTTTTATCATGCATCTTTACGAGTCTTGGATCATTATCCATTCTAAATATTGGAGTCTTGATCTTGGATCATTGTCTTGATCAGAATAGCTAAGTCTTTCACACTTGATTATCAGAATATTGCTCTTACTGTATATATTTTTCTACTGGATCTGCTCACTTTCTTTTGTTTGGTTTATATATTCATGGTTTTTTTCCCTAAAACCATCCTGCTTATCATTTCTTTTTTTTTTTTTTTTTTTTTTTTTTTTAGATTTTTCAAGGCAATGGGGTTAAGTGGCTTGCCCAAAGCCACAGGGCTAGGTAATTACTAAGTGTCTGAGGTCAGATTTGAACCCAGGTACTCCTGACTCCAAGGCTGGTGCTCTATCCACTGCGCCACCTAGCTGCCCCAAAATCTTTTTCCTGCTTATCATTTCTTATAGATCACTAGTACTCCATTACATTCATATACCACAACTTCTTCAGCCCATTCCCCAATTGATAGGTATACCCTCAAGTTCCATTTCTTTGATTCCACAAAAAAAAATTGTACAAAGAGGTCCTTTTTCTGTCCCTTTTGGCTCTTGGGAAAAAAACAGTAGTAGTAGTAGTATTGATGTGTCAAAGGGAATGTGCCGTTTGATAGTCCTTTGGGCATAGTTCCAAATTGCTCACAATTCCACCAGAGTGGAATAGTATAACTATTTTATAACTACTTATACTAAAATAGTATAACTATTTTTCCACACCCCCTCTGACATTTTTCAATTTCTGTCAGGTCAATCAATCTGATAGGTGTGGGGTGTTATTTCAGAGCTGTTTTAATATGCATTTCTATAATCAATAGTGATTTAGAGAATTTTTTCATGTAATTGTAGATAGTTTTGATTTCTTCTGAAAATTGTCTGTTCATATCCTTTGACCATTTATCAATAGAGGAATGGATTTTAATTTTATAAATTCAGTTCAGTTCTCTATATATTTGAGAAATGAATCCTTTATTAAAGTTTTTCCCCAGTTTCTTACTTTCCTTCTAATTATTTTTACACCCTATACTTTCACATGGCCTTTTTTATTTAATATAATTTTTATTCCAGTATGATTTTCTGCTTTTCTGCATTTGCTTTTGAGTTTTTATGCAAAAATACATGGTGAATTTTTACGAAGGTACTAAGTACAGCTGAGAAAAAAATACACTCCTATTCCCATTCAATTTTCTCCAGGGGTCTATTATATCTAACTTTTCTAAAATCTATTCTTTTTTTATTTATTTAAGGAAATGGGGTTAAGTGCCTTGCCCAAGGTCACACAGCTAAATAATTAAGTGTCTAAGGCTGGATTTGAACTTGGGTCCTCCTGACTCCAGGACCAATACTCTATTCACTGTACCATCTAGTTGCCCCTTAAAATTCTATTCATTTTCTTAACTTTTAAAATTTATTTTATTAGGCTTACCTAGTTTTAAAAAGGGAAAGCTAAGATCCCAATTAGTAAAATTTACTGTGTGTTTCTTCCTGTAATTCTTTTTACTTTGTTTTTGTTTTTTTTGTTTTTGTTTTAGGTTTTTGCAAGGCAAATGGGGTTAAGTGGCTTGCCCAAGGCCACACAGCTAGGTAATTATTAAGTGTCTGAGACCGGATTTGAACCCAGGTACTCCTGACTCCAAGGCCGGTGCTTTATCCACTAAGCCACCTAGCCACCCCAATTCATTTTACTTTGAATGTCTTTTAGTGAGATGTACTTTCCTTGATTATCTTTTTTGCTTTTGCTCTGAGCTCATAATTGCTATTCCTTTCTTACTTCAGTTTCAGAATCTTATTTTAACATTATATGTCTGCTTCAAATGTGTTTTTTATATACAATGTACTGGTGAATTTTAGTTTCTAATCCATTCTGCTATCCATTTCTGCTTAATAGATGAATTCATCCCATTCATATTCACAGCTATGATTACTAAACTATGCATCCATTCTATTTTCTTCTGTTTATCTCTCACTTTTTTTTTTACCTGTCTCTCCTCTAAAATCTATTTGGCTTTTGTCCACTGTCTATCTTATTATATAACCTCTTTTACCACCCTCTTTCTCTTACCCTCCTTCCCCTCCGACTTCTTTATAGGGTAAAATAGACTTCAATCCCCACTTGAGAGTGTATGTGTGTGTGTGTGTGTGTGTGTGTGTGTGTGTGTGTGTGTATCTATATATCTATATATATCTATATCTATATCTATATATAGTGTTCTTTAGAACCAATTCAAATAAGAGTATATTCAAACACTGCCTTACCCTCCATTTTCCCATACATTGCAAAAATCTTCCATGCACATCTTTTTTATAAGAGATAATTTCCTCCATTCTACTTCTCTCTTGCTCTTTATCTCAATGTATGAATTTCAATTTGAATCATTCATTTATCAATCCTATATAACTGACTTACTCCTGTACCCTCTGTCTATGTAGTCCTTTTAACTGTCCAAATAATGATAAAAGTTTTTAGGAGTTAGATGGATCATCTTCCCATGTAGAACAGTTTGACCTTATTGAGTTCCTTATTTCTTTCTTGTTTACCTTTTCATGCTTCTCTTGAGTCTTATATTTCAAAGTCAAATTTTCTATTCAACTCTGCCTTTTAAATGCCATATTTTTCTCCTGAAGGATTATACTTAGTTTTGCTGGGCATTTTTTTTTAGTTGGAATCCTAGCTCCTTTGCCTTTCAGAATATTTTATTCCAAACACTCCGCTCCTTTAACATGAAACCTTCTAAATCTTGTGTGATTAGTATTCAAAAGTATTTCTTTTCGGCTACTTGAATTATTTTTTTTTAATCTGGGAGCTCTGGAATTTGACTTTAAAATTCCTGTGATTATTTATTTTGAGATCTCTCTCAGGAGGTGATTAATGGGCTCTTCAAATTTCTATTTTATTCTCAATGTAGGAAAACAGGGCAATTTTCCTTTTATAATTTCCTGAAATATAATGATCAAGCTCTTTCTATTTTGGTTTTCAGGCAGGCCAATAATTCTTAAATTATCTTTCCTTGTTTTGTTTTTTTCACTTTTTCTATTTTCTCATTCTCTTGATTTTAACTATTTCTTGATGGATTATGGATTCATTAGTTTCTACTTGACTAATTTTTTTTTAAGTTTTTGCAAGGCAATGGAGTTAAGTGGCTTGCTCAAGGCTACACAGCTAGGTAATTATTAAGTGTCTGAGGCCGGATTTGAACTCGTGTACTCCTGACTCCTGGGCCGGTGCTCTATCCACTGTGCCACCTAGCTGCCCCATACTTGACTAATTTTTAAAAAATTATTTTCTACAATGAATTTGTAACTCTTTTTCTATCTGGCCACCTCTGCTGTTTAAGAAGTTATTTTTCAGGGCAGCTAGGTGGCACAGTGAATAGAGCACTGGCCCTGGAGGCAGGAAGACCTGAGTTCAAATCCAACCTCAGACACTTATTACCTAGCTGTGTGACCTTGGGCAAGTCACTTAAACCCATTGCCTTGAAAAAAACTAAAAAAAAAGTTATTTTCATCAGAAAAGTTTTGTAGCTGTTTTCAATTTAGCCAACTTTTTTTAAAAGGTGTTTTCTTCAGTAATTTTGTGACTTTTATCATATTGTTTTCTCTTCATAATTTTCTTCACCACCCTCATTTCTTTTCCCAAGTTTTCTTCTACCATTCTTATTTGATTTTTTAAAAATTATTTTTAGGGGTGGCTAGCCTTGGGCAAGCCACTTAAGCCCATTTGCCTTGCAAAAACCTAAAAAAATTTTTTTTTAGCTCTTCCAGGAATTCTTGTTAGATTTGTGTCAAATTCATGTATTTTCTGCTTGTAGTTGTTTCAATATTACTGTCTTCTTATGTGTTACTATAGTAGCTTTTTATTGCCAGGTTCTTCATTTGTTCATTTTTCTAGTCTATTTCTTGTCTTTGAATTTTATAATAAAGTTAAACATCTTCCAGATTGTTCCAAGCTTTAGGCCCTTATTTTGTACTGCTGTTTTCAGTGTCTCCAAGGTAGTGTGACCTAGAGAGAGGTGTGGTTACTTGTCTCCCTGGTCTCCTGGTCCTTACCCCAAAAGAGTCCCTAATCTCTTATGACTACAAAGTTTCTGCTTCTCAAGGGCCCCTGCTCCTTTGTCATGAAAAGTGATACTATTCTTCAGGACTCTTGCTCCTCTGTTACTCTAAGTGTTCCCCTCCACTCTGGAACTATGATCTGGGAGTGTGTATGACCAACGGAGTTGCCAAATAGGACCTGGTCCCTGGGTTTACGGACCAACTGTAATCTCTTTCTGACCCGATGGCAGATCCCCTTACCATCTCTGTCTTGACAACTCTTGATACTACAGCTGCTGTGATTGTCACTCCCTCTGAGGCTCATGACTGATTTTGCCACCACATGGGATTTGGGCCAGCTTCTATTCCACTATCATATACCTCTCCTTTCAACCTCCTCTGTGTCTTGCTTAAACAATGTCTCACACAACCTTTAATTGGCTCTGTCACTCCAGAACTCAACTATGGCATTATTTTAAAGTTGCTTTGAGGGGAATGTAGGGAGAGCTTGGCTGCTTCCTGTATTCTAGTATCTTAGTTCTCCCTCCAGAAGTCACTCTCCCTCTAACCTCAGCTTCACTATCTCTCATCCCCTACATCCAATTAGCTGCCAAATCTTGTTAATGTTACTTCCATAATATCATTTTCTATCTCCTACATAGCTACCATATTAGTTCAAATTTATTTTATTTTATTTTTATTCAATAGCCTCCTAACTGAGCTACTGCAAAGTTGTGGTAGCTCAAAAGAAACATGAGATGTACACATTTAGAGACATCTCCACTACCAATGTTCATATGGACTATTTGTGCCTGACTTGTGGTAGTTTTCCAAGCTTATATTAATCTGATCAGTCACAGTTGGACACACTGTACCTTGATCTTGACATAGTGAGGTCATTTTGATCCTCTGAGCACAAAGAACAACAACCAACCCCCTTGGTTCCCTCTCATACAAAATCAAGAGTTTGAATTCACTGGCCTTTAAAGTCATTCCAGTCCTAAATCTAGGCTCCTATGAAATGAAGATGTGTATTATATATAATCTATATCTGATAACTGTCCTGGGGGTGGGGTGGGGGAGGGGAGATAAGGATAGAATATAGAATTTAAAACTTTTAAAAATGTTAAAAAATTGTTTTAATATAATTGGGAAAAATATGTATTATTCAGAGTAAGAGAGGTGATACTCCTGTTTTACTCTAATTAGACCCCATCCATCCAGAAAACTGTCTCAGGACCAATGGGTGGAAATTTTTTACTGAGCAAAAAGCAAAACATTATTATCAAAATTATTCAAAAGTGGAATGGGTCAATAATACAGGACTTACTAAATTCCCTCTCTCTTGGGATCATCAGTGAGAGGCTATGTAACCTCTTCTCAGGGATGCTATAAAAGTTTTTTTTTTCTCAGATATGATTTTTAAATAGATACCTTCCAAAGTCCCTTCCAACTCTGAGATGCTATGAACATTTGCATACACAACTTACTTAAATGCCTGTTGAAATAAATTGAACTGAAGTATAATTTCTTAGGGTTACTGGAAAACAATAAATTAAGACAAGAGTAAAGTACTCTCAATCTTGAAAGTGAAATAATGTTATTAATTAAATATGACATATGAGGTGGGGCTTTATTAGCCACTAAATTTGAGGAAAAGTCTCACTTTCAGAACTATATAACATTCAAAAATTATAAAAGTTTTTAATGATTTTTAAAAAATGTCCAGCAAAAGGTAATATTTTCTACTGTCATCAGAAGGAGTTTTCTAGTGATTCTAACTAAATGCCTTTCCATCTACCCTTTCTCATCCTACTTGCCATGTCTTTGCTCATATGAAAGATTTCCTCCTTATCACTAAATACATCTGTTCATGTCCTTTTTTTTTGTTTAAGACCCTACTCAGATGCCAACAGAAGCCTTCCCTAACCCTACATCCAGCTCAAAATGACTTCTCCCTATTTAAAATTCTCATGGTATGTCATTTGTCTCTTTCCTTTATGCTCATTTGTATCATTATAAATGTACTTTCATTCCCTATATCCTATCATACCCTCCCTGAAAGGAGACTGTAGCATGTACTATATTTGCATTTGTATTAAGTCTTAGCACTTGGCATAGGGTTTTACACATGCTAGATCTCTGGCCTAATAAGTATTTGTGTATTTAAACAGAATGAGACTAAACCATAATTCACATGTTCAGAAACTCAGCAGACTAAAAACATAAGGAGACTGATCTCTATCTGCCTTGCTTCCCTTATCCTCCCCTCAAAACACTTGTGACCCACACGGGTATGTAGCAGTGTCCTCCCACTTGGCTTCTCAGAGCATCCCAAGGGAGGGAGGGATCAGCTGTTACTCTGTATATTTAGCTCACAGTATATGGAAAAGAAAAGTGATCTTTCTACCAGCTTTCCTTAAAGAGAGCCCTATCAAAATAGTTTTTCTTCCCTCCCCTACCTCCAGACCCCATTCAATCTCTGCTCAGGGGACCTTCTGCCGGGGGAGTTTCTCAACTAAATTACAAGTCAAACCTTTGTCAGCAGTTGTATTTTAAAGGTTTTTTTTAAAAAAAAGACAGAATTATTCATCTAAAAGTCAAAAGACACATACTTTGGACTATGTGCATTTTCACAGCACTTGACACCCAATCAAAAACTCTCAAACTCTTTGGTCTCAAAAAGTTGTTTTTTAACACTCTAAAAATCTGAGGATCAGGGGTGGCTTAGATGGTACAGTGGATAGAGCACTGACCCTGGAGTCAGGAGTACCTGAATTCAAATCCAGCTTCAGACACTTAGTAACTGCCTAGCTGTGTGACCTTGGGCAAGTCACTTAACCCCATTGCCTTGCACCCCCCCCCAAAAAAAACAAAAAATAACCCTGAGGATTCCCCCCAAAAAAAGATCTTTTGCTTATCTGGGTTATATAGATATTTACCATATTAGAAATTAAAATATCTTAGTATTTATAAAAAAACCCAATTTTGACTCATGAACACAAAGAAAATGTCTTAGGGACACAGGGGGTCCCTTTGAGAATTGCTCTTAGTGGTCAATGTCCTCTAAAGCCTCACATTTCTCTGTATCACTCTACTCTTTTGCTTTTCAGTCTCACTGCTCACATGAAGCCCATTTCAGCCTTTGTACATTTATTCACATTATTCATTCCACATAGGATGCAATCCTCCTCTACCCATCTATGCTCTCTGCACTTTCTGCAATTCAATTGCCTTCCTTGAAAATCCTGTCCCATAATGATCCCTCTTTGCTCTGAGGAAGGAACACTGACAAGTAAGAATGAATTTAGAAAAGGGTGACAGCAAGGGAAAATTGTTTGGTGACTATATAGAAGAAGATAGTTTAAAAAATAGTTTAAAGAAACTAGGAATATTTAGTATGGAGAAGAAAGGATTTAGCAGGGGATTATGATCATTATCTTTAAATATTTGAAGTTTTGTCAAGTGGAAAAAGGATTAGTTCTGTGAGAATTACTATTTCTCACAGAAAGTTAAAGGAAGACTGATTTTTATCAAGTCAAGAAATTCAAAAGATATTTATAAAGTACCACAATGTTAACAAGGCACCAGGGGGAAAAAAGGTGAAAAAATATAGTCATCCTCTTCAAGAAAAAAATCTAGTGGAGGGCTACAATATATAAATTGTAGTACAATATAAGGCAGAGATCATGAGGACAGCAAAGAAAAGATGTACACTTGGTACTTGATTCAAATAAACATTTATTAAGAACCTACAAATTGCATAATTCATAACCAATTTAAGGGGAGAGAGAGAGAGAGAGAGAGAGAGAGAGAGAGATGGAAGTGGGTAGTATAAAAATTAGGCAAAGCTTTATGGAGAAGATGATTCCCTAAACTGAGCCTTAAGGAAAAAGAGATTTGAAATAATGCATTCAAAACATAAAAGATGAATGTTTGAAGAAAGGTGAGGATAAATAGAATTCAGAAAACAATTAACAGTCTAATGAGCAGGGGAATGAAGTAAAATAAGGCTGAAAAGGTAAGCTGAAGACAGACTAATAGAAGACCTTAAACATTATGTATAAAGAATTTTTATTCTATTCGAGAGACAAAAGGGAACCATGAAGATGAATGATCTGATCAGACCTGTACATTAAAAATATTATTTTTACAGTTATAGAATAGAGGAAACTAGACATAGCAAGATGAATTACAAGGTCTAAGAGTCCAGGCAAAGATGAGGACTGAACTGCAACATGTGCATGTGAGAACAGAATAAGAGAGATGAAAGACTATGGAGTCAGAAAGATAGACTTGGAAATTGATTGATTGGATGTGGAAGGTGAAAAAGAAGGAAAAGTCAAAGACACTTAATAAATTTTTGAATGTTGGAGAGGATGATCATACCAACTACAGAAAGAGAAAATTTGACTAGAGGAGCAGAATCAGAGGAAGACATGATAAACTCTTTTTAATACATATGAAATTTGTGGTTTATGGACCCATTCAGCAAATACAATGGCAACTGGAGATGTAAAACTAATGCTCAGGAAAGAAATTAGGGTTAGATAAATAGATTTATTAGAGTCATCTGCTTAAAGGCAAAAAAAGTTTAACTTAATATAAGGAAAAGTGGCCTAAGGGGGCAATAAACCAACAAAACAAAGTCAATTAACTGAGAATAAAGAGACCAAAGAGATCTGTTCTATCTCTTCCTAGGTGATTATGGGCAAACCACTTCTCTGTGGGCCTCTGTGTCCTCTTCTATCAAATAATAGGTTTTCACAATACTTCATATGTAATACTCTCATTTGTCACAACTCTATGAAGTAGATTTTATTATTATCCTCATTCTACCAATGAGGAAATGGAGATACAAAGAGGTAAAGCAATTTGCCCACGGTTATAGTTACCTCTCTTTCAGATTCAAATTTTATGACCTTAACAATTAAAACTCCTTGAAAATGGCAAGGGTTGATTCATAAGGCAGTTCTTTGTCTCTGAAAATGTCAATCAAGTAGGGACAGGATAACCATTTTGGTCAAGGGTACCATGAAAAAGAGTTATAGGGTATTGGCTTAGATATCTCCACATGAGGTCCCTTCTAATTCTGAGATTCTAATTCTGAGAATGTAACAGCATTTATAGCTTATACAACTTTTTTAGTATTTAGGACAGTGTTGTTACATAAACTCTGTATGTGTGCAAACCCTGTTATCCCAGAATGAAAAACTAACTACTCCCTGTGAAGGCAGCTTATTTTACTTTTTGATAGGTAAGTTTCTGTAAAGATAGAACATACCTTACTATGACTTTCCTCCTTTACTCCTAATTTTCATCTCTGAGGCCATGCAAAACAAATATAATCCTTTCAAAGGACTTCAAGTAAATACTTGAAAATGTAAATACTTGAAAAGTGCTAACATTCCATTCCTCATCCCTCTTTCCCTTCCCTAAGAGTTCTCATCTCTCGGCTAACAGTTTCAGTTCTTCCAACTGATCCTCCTATATGACCGTGTTCTTCAGTCAGTCCTCCTACCATTCCAGTTGCCCTCCTTTGAATATGTTCTAGTTTGTCAATGTGACAATCCCTAGCTGTAGTCTAACCAGTACATTGGGATAATCAACTCTTTACTGCATACAATTTGCATCAACTTGGGCAGCTAGGTAGCACATTGGATAGAGTACTGAGTTCAAATCTAGCTTCAGACAATAATAATTGCCTAGCTGTATGACCTTTAGGTAAATCACTTAACCCCATTATTTAAATAAACAAAATTTTTTAAAAAAGAATGCCACTTAATTAGATGGAAAGAGCTTGGAAGATTGGAGACAAATAGTATACAAATTTCTCTAAATACTACTCTCCAACTTGCAATTCAACAACAGGGTTGTAGATACATTCTACAAAGAAATGTTGAAAGAATGTCTAAAAGGAACTTTTTGCCCAATTCTATCAGCATTCAATAATGTAACTAAAGTGTCTCAATGCATATACAATTCAGCAACAAATTGACTTCAAGTTCTTCAAGATTTATGAGGGAATGCAGTGGCATCTGAATACTGCAACATAGTATGTTAAAAGAGACCATTTGCGAGAGTGAATAATCTGTGTTCTAAAGGATGTTTGTGGAAAAAAATACCACCTTCCAGTACTGCGACTATTTAAGCAAACTTATAGGTTAAAACTTGAGGGGAGAATGATCCACAAAGAATGTACAACTTGCTTAGAAACCAAAAACTCGCTGCAGGAAAAGTTGGTCTCGGGTTCAACAAGAACCACTAGAGATGCTCACAAACTCCAAAACCAACTTCCTAGAAGCCGGGCCAATGCTAGTAATATCTAACAGAAAAACGTGTTTTTCCCCTGGGAACTCAAGTGGCCTGAGGTCAGAGGGGACAATCTTCAAACCAGAAGGAAGAAGAATATACTAGATGGGCAGGGGAAGACATTTAGGAAAAAACCTGTGCTTTTTGTGACAGACTGTGTCTGCTATCCAAGGACCAGCCTCGATAATTATCAAAAGACAAAATAAGACAATCTAAGAAACAGAGAAAAAAATTTAAAGACCCTCTGCCCTAATTGATATCCAAAACTTTTAATTTTGAAAATGACAGGGTCAGAAGGACCGAAAACAAAAAATAGTATGGGGTGTTAAGAATTAAAGGTTTTTAAACTATCTATAGAAGCTCATTTGAATCAAGTCCATGTTTACAAGGGCAGCTCTTTGCTCTGTATTACCCAAGTTCTATCTAGAATTGTGCTCTGAAGAGGAGTAGGAAGTTCTCAGAACAGAAGTAAATGTCAAGAATTGTCCTGCTGGGTAGAGCAACTTAAAAGGACAGATTGTAATGCTTGGCCCACAAACCTTGTGGGATCACCCAAAGACAATCATACCAAACCATTCAGTGGCACATTAAAATGTCACCTTACATGAAAGCAAACTCAGTTCATTATCCTTGGCTCAGTTATCTGTAGTAGAAAGACATGGACACACAGGATGCTGGAGAGAAATTTGTCAGAATCCAAACAGAAAAGAGAAATTGGCAGTATAGGATTGACTGGAGAGAATGGCCAGGTGGCTGCTTGGATAGGAAAGCTACAGTTGGGACTGCACAATTGAACTGTAAGGTTATGGACCCCAAGCTGTGGAGAATAAAGCAGATAGATAAAATGATTCTATCATTTATTTTCTTTTTTTTCCCTTAAGACAGGACAAATCACAGGAAGCAAAACTGAAAATTCAAACATTAATGAGACCAGCAACATAGGACATAACAAGGAAATGGCTATATATCTGAGTCAGTAGTTATATCTCAAAACTATATTATATTATCTTCTAGTTTTTTCAATAAACATAGTCAACTTAAACTGCTGAGTGTATTTTCTTCTTTGAGTCTATGAAGTTGAAATATAGCAAAAAATTCCACTATAAAATGAGAAATGTTATTTTCTTAGGAAATGGACTTCAGAGTTGAGGGATAATTGTAAGACAAATTTTATTGAATTTATAAAATAAGTTATTTTATAGAAGGTTTTAAAACCTTATACACCAAACTGGAAAGACTCTAGACTAGGTTAGGTGACAGGCATTTTCTGAATCAATAGAGAGGAAGTTTCCTGTTCTTGATAGGTAATACTAAACTCTTTTTAAATGGTGACTACCCAACTTCAAAGATATATAATAGACTTTTTTGGGGGGGGGTTTTTTAGGTTTTTGCAAGGCAAATGGGGTTAAGTGGCTTGCCCAAGGCCACACAGCTAGGTAATTATTAAGTGTCTGAGACCTATTTGAACCCAGGTACTCCTGACTCCAAGGCCAGTGCTTTATCCACTATGCCATCTAGTCGCCCCTATAAATAGACTTTTATATATGAGGATCAAAACCCTAATATCATAATTGCTGGTACTTTTAATGTGAGACTTCTGTCTGATGACTAACGAGTTATTTAATGTTAGAAGAACTAAGTCAATACTGACAATTCCTAATGAAACTAGAAAACTTAAGAAAGTTGCAGCTAAATAAAAGTCTGGTTCAGAAGATTTCTCTGGAAGGGAAATGTTAGAAGAACTGCTTTTAATTGTATACCCAATGAGAAACATAATTTATGGAACATTTGGTCATCTTTCCCTGGAGTATTCATGGTGAACAAAGGATAAACGACCTCCATGAAATAAAGATATTTATTGCTGGACATGAAGAGTTAAAGATACTCTGTAAAGAATATGACAAGTAAATCCAAACAAAATTCATTTTTATATTAATAATGAATTATTTCAAAGTACAGGAAAGTAAGAACTCTAGGGGAAAATAAAATGTTATATAACACTAAGAAGTTGGGTGTGTGTATATATGTTAAATATTTTCTTTAAAAAATAGGGGAGAAGGTGCTAAATAATGGTGAACACAAAAATAAAAGTCTTAAAGACAAAAAATGATTGGTCACTAATATGGAGAGGCATATCTAACTAATTAAGTATACAATGTAAAGTCAGTCTATTGCCCTAATTAAAGCAAAGGATCAACACTAATTTAGATGACAGAGATGAGAAGATAATATGTACAACCTGAAGAGCTACCATTTGAGTCATTCAAAGAAGCTATTCACACACTTCAAAATGAGAACACACACAAATGATTTGTCTTATCATTTCCTATAATTTAACCAATGTTAATGTTAAAGAATCAACATAAAAAATCTCAGAAATATCATTTTAGTCAGCAAAAATTCCATCATCTTGTCAAGCGAGGAGACACAACATTTAAAGGCAACAACAGTCTAGAACAGATAATAAAATATCATAGAAAGGTACAAAATTATGAGTAGTACTACTCCATAAAGAGGCAAAATGAAGTGGAGAGGAAAAAAACACCTTAATATAAGATCTTAAGAAGCCAAGTAATTGCATTAACATTTATAGATGAAAGTGGGAGGAAAACAAATTGGCAAAAGTTGGAACAGATAGATATTGACACATTTCTATATAGTAATGGATATACCATATTGGACACTAAAATGTCTATGTGTGTGTGTGTGTGTGTGTGTGTGTGTGTGTGTGTGTGTGTGTGTTCATCATTGTTTAGTCATTCAGTCATGTTCAACTCTGTGTCCTCATATAGGGTTTTCTTGTCTTTGACAAATGAATTAAGGTAAACAGAGCCAGGGTCTCACAACTAATGCTAGTTTTGAATTCAGATCTTAGTGACTCCAAGCCCAGCACTCCATCCAATGAACCATCTAACTGTTTCCATCCATCTAAATATCTTTCTGACTATCTATCTATCTATCTATCCATCTATCTACATGGAAGTGGAAACTGTACTCAAAAAAGTGATGTTAAGGATTGCTGAAGGAGATTAAGTAACACATAAAAGAAATACATGTTAGAAGCAATACAATTTTAAAAAGACATAGGATAAATTCTCAAGTTATTAAAAGAGAAGAATGTAACAAGCTATGTGAAAATTCATAGAAAAAAACCTCTCTTCCTTCTCCCCCAAAAGTAATGAAGATATCACTAGATTATTTCTTTAATTTTTTTTTATTTTTGCAAGGCAATGGGGTTAAATGATTTACCCAAGGTCACACAGTTAGGTAATAAGTGTCTGAGGTCAAATTTGAGGCCGAATTTGAACTCAGGTCCTCCTGACTCCAGAGCCAGTGCTCTATCCACTGTGCAACCTAGCTGCTCGTAGAAGACAACACTATAAACCCATATATCTATTTTTTCATTTTACATATGTATTGAGGATACCTTGGGTAAAAATATAAGAGAGAAACATAGATTCTTCAATAAACAATTTCCTATGACAGGTCACATATTCATTGGTACAAAATAGACTGAAAAATGTAAAAAGTGGAAGATCCCCACTGTGTTCTTTGTTGATTACCAAAAAACATTTGAAACAATTCACAATGTATATGTACATGTGTATATATGTGTGTGTGCATACAGCAAAAACCTGAAAACAAATGGGTACCTACTTATTAAGGAATGGTTGAATAAATAATGGTATATAAATATAATCGATTATCACAGCATAACAATAAAAAAAGGAATTTTTAAAATATGGGAAGACTTGTATAAAGGAATGCAAAGGGGGGAGAAGCAGGAACAATCAGGAAAACAATGTAAACAAAAACAAAATCAAGATAGATTAACTCAGATTAAAATAAATTAATCTTCATCTTGGTAGACAGATGAAGAAACATATAGCCCTCTTCTCCTTAGAGAAGTAAGGAGAACTCTGGGCATGAAATGGTGTCTATGTTGCCAGATCTAGTTAGTGTACCAATAGATTTTGTTGAACTATTTTTTTGTTAAGATGGAGTATTCAGGGAAAGGAAATATTTAGGGAAATGACTGTGGTATACAAAAACAAAAGCTAGCAATAAAACTTTCTTTTAAAAAGCATTTGACTATAAAGTATAGACTTGAGGCGTATTCACCTATAACGGCTCCTGCCATTCATAAGACAAGACAGTACCAGGATTTCTTGATAAATGAAGTGGTCAACAAAAATGTTTTCAGTAATCCTCTTATCAAAATCAAACTAAGTTCTCGGTGAGTTCATATGGAGAAAGAGTACCTGATAGAGGGTGAGATGTTCTGTTTTCAGGTGACACTGTGTTAAATCACACTTCTGAGTATATCACAAAGTTTCTCATATGAGATCCATTCAAAATTAAATGGCCTGACAATTCATAGAAGTGGTCACAGGTTCTAGCCCAGGGGAAATATACAGTACAAATTTAATTTTGTGGTCACTTCACAAGCTCTATTTTCCCTCATTTCTGCCACATGACCATCACTTTTCCATTTCTGATCAGAAATTTTCTTAAGGTATCTTATGTCTCTCTTTTTATGTTACTTTTCCAGATAATCAGTAATTGGTAACTTGCTAAAATCTAATTATATCTACCATCACCCTTTGAGTCACCCATAATTTTGATTCTTAGGAGATTGTGGCCCATGATTCTCAGTCATGTATTAGTAGAATATTGTTGTTAAAGAGATAGATTTTTATGTCCAGGAGCATCTTGAATTATTGAAAGCCCTGCAGAAGTTCCCATACATAACCTTGCTTTTTACTCTCACATGTGTTTATGAGTCCATTTATTTTTCAGCCCCAGTCACTGCTCCAAAACTATACTACATATTTTCCTGGGCTGGAACCCATGACCACATTTTACAATATTATATTTTTAGAAAATGAGTATTTGAATTCACAAGACTATTTCATTATTTGTACAAATTGGTACTTAACTATATTGTACTCATATTTTAGATGATAAAAACAAAACTCAGAGAGGTTAGGTGACTTACCTGTGATCATACAGTTAATAAATGCTAAAGACCAAACTCAGACTCAAATCATCTCTAACTACTGCCATCTAATAATTCACCACAACCAAGTGTTTACCAGACATGTAAGGGAATTCTATTGTGAGTAGGCACCTGAGTACCAATTAAATGCTGTCAATTCCAATCAATCTAACAAGTCATCAGAAGGAAGAACCTTACCTTGAGTAGAACTGGTGGCTCACTAACCTTTGACTGATGATGGAAGATTAGAAATAGACTGCTAATTAGAAGGGCTATCCCAGGAGAGTTTGGGTTTTCTGTTCTTTAATTGAGGTCATTGCTGACACTTTTAAACCATAATGAAGACTAGGGCAAGATAGGATAGCACTGTGGGAAAGGACCCTTCCTTCTTATTTTTCTTGTCAAGCTTAGAAGCCCTTGAAATATCTCTGCCTACAACCTATTACCTCTCCGAAGACCCCCCCCCCTGAACAAATATGTGTATTCACCAGCTAAGAAATTTGTACCATCTAATTTCATTCACTCCTAGACCCACTAAGGCTCTGAATCCTCACTAGACAGATTACTATAAAGGTCAGGAGAAAGAGTAAAAAGATCCTCTAGTCCAGGAATATATATTCTGTGAACTTTTTTTAATATTTTGATAACTGTATTTCAACATAATTTATTTGCTTTGTAATCCTATTTTGTTTTGAAAAACCATGATTTTGAGAAGGAGTTCATAAGCTTCAGGTTGTGACCCCTGCCAACTTTTACACCTGGGTCTAGAGACTGAGTGACTTGCCACAGATCACAAGAGTTGAACAGGGTCAGGATTCCAATCTAGATCCTCTGACTGCAGATCAAAGGCTCTTTCTGTTGTAATAATATTGGTCCTCTCTGTGACTTGTTCTATCACAAAACAAAAACTGACAAATCTTGTTAGGCATGTGTATTTGTAAAAAGTATCCTTTTTTTCCATTCTCCAGTCTTAAGAGGCTGCCTTTCTATTAGTTTCAGTCAGAATAATATCAACGCAGAAGGACCAAGGTTTTGCACTAGGACAGCAAAATTTAAAGGGTACTCACATAACTTGCAACAGTGGTGGCAGAGCAAAGGATAATGACAGGTTGGCAAGGACCTCTCACAAAGGGAATACTCCAAAAAATCCGGCTCTGCTCTAGCTTACAAGATTCCCCAGATGACAGTAGAGAAAAGACAGATCTCTAGATCAAGCTTTGATCTACAGGTGGGAAGAAAAGTCTGGTCATGGTCCACTACATGCCAACAAGGGCCAATAGGGCAAGAGTGGTACAAGGAGCCTACCGGGCTGCCTTCCTGGTGAATTAGCTAAGAATCTGAGGACTTCTAGAAAAGGATGAGGACATCCCCTTCCCACTAAGTCATTCATCCTAAGTCAATAAATTCAGGGGTATACCCAAAAAGGAATTCCTCAAATTTTGCCTTAGTCATATCTCAGAAATATCACATTCCAGTAATTTGCATGGAAAAAACTCTGGTACTAAGAGTTCAAGTCCCTAATCTGACACTAACTCTAGGCAGATTTCTTCCTCTACAAAATGAGACCTGTCTAGTTCTAATATCAAGAATTCTATGAGGGGCGGCTAGGTGGTGTAGTGGATAAAGCCCTGGCCCTGGAGTCAGGAGTACCTGGGTTCAAATCCAGTCTCAGACACTTACTAATTACCTAGCTGTGTAGCCCTGGGCAAGCCACTTAACCCCATTTGCCTTGCAAAAAACCTTAAAAAAAAAAAAGAATTCTATGAAATTTGAAATCTGATACTAGGCCAACTCTACTTCTATTTAGAGTTTTAACTCTAGCACTTTGCCATAAAACATTTGGGGATTTGGGGTAGGCTGCTTCAACTCCTTTTTAACTCTCCTCAAAACCATAGATCTGCTATAAGGATTGTTACTTCATTCCTGCCACCACAAAATTATACTTCTCTGGATACTAAGTATGAAGAAACAACAGATCTTAACACCTACTTAGCAAAAATACTTAAAATAGGAATCTGGCAAAAAAAAAAAAAATTCCCCGGAGACAAACTTCACAGCAGTAGTCTTGTGCTATGTCTGGGTCTCTTTCTACTCTCCTCTTGCAACTAACTAATGATGTTTTTTGTATGACTTTCCCAGCTCTAGTCTTGTTGATCTGGACCATCAAGGCAGCAAGGCAATCCTTTTATACCTCCCAAATTGATTCACTATCCTACTTACCACAGTGGTCCTTCCAAATTCTTTATCCCACCTCAAATTTCTCATAGCTCCCCACTATTCCTACCCTCTCAGTTGAGAACATTGGCTCATATTTCATTGATTAAAAAAAATAAGTCATTCACTAAGAACTTTCTCTTTTCTCTTCATCTCATATCTTTTAGATGCATTTTGCCACAATCTCCAGCTTCAACCCTGAGTCATATAGTGACATGGTCCAGTTCCTTGCCAGAACAAATCCCTTTACATACTTAAGTGATCCCATTCCATTCCATCTTCTCCAGCAGATTGCCTCCTCTATCATTTCTTCTCTCTCACCTTCAATTTCTTCCTGCCTACCGGCTGCTTTTCCACTGCCTACAAGCATGCCCTATAGAGATCTCCCCTGCTCTCAAAAAACCCTTATTTAAGTCATTCATCCCTATTATCCCTTCTCTCTTTTGTAGCTAAATTCCTTGAGAAGATCATCTACAATAGGTACCACCATTTTCTTTCCCCTTCAACTCTGCAGTCTGGCATCTGCCAAAACTGCTCCAAAATCACCAACAACCTCTTAACTGTCAAATCTAATGACTTTTTCTCAATCCTCATTCTTTGATCTCTCTATAGTCTTTGCCACAGTCAATCATCTTTGTTAAACTGTTCTCTCTTGGTGCTTCTCCTAGCTGTATAACCACTCCTCAGTCTCCTATGCAGGATCATAATGAAGGTCACATCCACCAACCATAAACATTCCACATAGTTCTGACCTGAGCCACTCTCTTCCCCCACACTATTTTATTTTAAGTGATCTCATGGATTCAATTATCGCTCTGTACTAATAATTCTCAAATCTATTTAATCCAGAACCTCTCTACTGACCTCTAGTCCCACATCTGCAACCACCTACTGAACATCTCAAAGGGGTGCTGCAGACATCTTAAACTCATTATGTTGAAAATGGAATTCATTATTTTTCACTTCAAACCCTCCCCTCTTCCTAACTTCCCTATTACCATTGAGAACATCACTATCCTCCCGATTACCTAGGCTTGCAACATAGGTGTCTTCCTTGATTCTTCACACTCTCATATCACTCCATCCAATCTGTAGCAAAGGTCTATTGATTTGATCTTGATAATATTTCTTGAATATGCCCCCTTCTGTTCTCCAACAGTCCCAACACTTTGCAAGTCCTCCCTACCTCACACCTACATTATTGTAATAGGTTCCTGTTAGTCTCCCTGCTTCAAGTCTCTCCCAATTCCAGTTAAACCTCCATTCAGTTGTCAAAGCAATCTTCCTATAAGGACAAGACTGACGATGTTATCCCATTCCTCAATAAATTACAGTGATTTTCTGTTAGCTTCAGGATCAAATATAAAATTCTTGGTTTTGTCACTGAAAGCCCTTCATAACCTTCCCTCCACCACTACCT
The DNA here is from genome assembly GCF_037893015.1 of Macrotis lagotis. NCBI lineage: Eukaryota > Metazoa > Chordata > Mammalia > Peramelemorphia > Peramelidae > Macrotis > Macrotis lagotis. The sequence goes on along the minus strand of NC_133658.1, from coordinate 836,493,685 downwards.
TTCAGATCTCAAACTTTCTAACCTCTTCATATGCCCTAATAGAGTGTCACTGATTTCCTTTATTTTCCACAAACATGACTCTTATTCAAACTTCAGGGATTTTCACTGGTAATCCCACATGCCTGGAAATATCTCCCTCCTCACCTCCATTTCATAGAATACTTCAAATGCCAGCTAAATTCTCACCTAGAAAAATCCTTCTCAATTTCAGTATCTTCTACTGTTTCAAATTTATCTTAGCTTGTTATTACCTAGTTCTTTACATGATGTCTCCCCAATTAGCCTGTGAATTCCTTGACAACAGGGACTGCCTTTCTTTGTATCCCCAGTATTTTTTAGCACAATGTCTAGAACATAATACATGCTTCATAAACTGACTGGATAAGGAGAGGTAACAGCATTAAATTCAGATCCTAGCATTTCTCCCTCAATAGCTAAGCTACCCTAAGACTGAGTCAATATTCAGCACTTCATCCAGTCCTCTGGGTTCCAGAAAGATGAAAAATTCTTCATCTATAGAGGTTCAATTATATAAAGAAGAAGAAAAAAACTAGGAGACTAGATTTTTGGAAAACTCCCAATCTGTACACATTGGCCCTATGAAAATCAATCAGAGATTAACACAAGACAAAGTTCGCTTAAGTGGTAATTATGCAGTATAGACTCTCAGGGATGATGGAGGCATTCAGAGAAGCTATGTAAATGAACAAGACTAAGGAAATTCCAAGAGATGGTGTTTATCTTCAAAGTTCCTAATGACAGACTAGGAGTAGAAAGCAGGCCCAGTCAGGAAGAAAGGCTGCCTTCTAGATTTCCTTTTTTTTCTTCATTGCAAAAGAGAAAAAAGAAAAATTTTAGGTGACATAAAGCTGTAAGGATCATGAAACACATAAGACAAAATAATTAAGGTTCAACAATATCTTCTTAGGTTTAAAAAATGGGCTGAATCTAAAGGTTGAAATGTATTTCTGGGGGTGGCTAGGTGGTACAGTGGATAAAGCACCGGTCTTGGAGTCAGGAGTACCTGGGTTCAAATCCAGTCTCAAACACTTAATAATTACCTAGCTGTGTGGCCTTGGGCAAGCCACTTAACCTCATTTGCTTTCAAAAAAACCTAAAAAAAAAGAGAGAGAGAGAAATGTATTTCTGTAATGAATGATGATGATGATATAATAATAATAATAATAATAATAATAATAATAATAATAATGATGATGATGTCCAGAAGTTTTAAGTAGATGATGGCTTGATGATGACAGATGTATGAGATAACTTCTGATGTCTCTTCCAAATCTGGGCATCTATGAACCTTAGACCAGATATTATGACAATAAGCATCAAAAATGTATTCACTCTTTTGCAGAGTCATATTTTTTTAGAACTACAAAAACAAAGGTGGTCTCTACTAAAAAGCTGAGCATCAGGGGCGGAGCCAAGATGGCAACAGGAAAGGATCGAGTCTTAGGCGTTCTCTGATAAAACTTCTAAACTAAGGACTCTAACTACACTTTCAAGAGACAGAACCCACAAAGGGACCCAGAGAGGCATCTCTCCTACTCAAGGTAACCTGGAAAAGAGCAGAAAGGCTCTGCTCCCTGGGGGTAGGAAGGGAGGCCCGTCAGAGCAAAAGAACTTCAGCCTCCTGGAGGCAGCCCCAGGGTGCTGGGAGCCCCAGCTCACACCCCGGGGAACATCGGGCACAAAGTGGGGGAACAGCGGGGGGGACACCTCTGCCAGAGCGAGCAAATGAAGCCCAGCCCTCAGGGCACACAGCGAGCAGCATGGTCTTTCAGAAGCCCAGATCCAGGAACAGAAGCCAGCACAGCCGGTAAGCAGGAGCCTCCAGGGCATGAGCCCATTGAGCTAAGGGAAGGGAGTGAAGAGAGACTGCAGAGCTCTGTCCTCTGCCCCTGGAACAGGACTCTGAGGTTCTGAACACATTCAGATACTGATCGCAGTCTAGGCCCCCACACAGAACAGCAGCGACCCCCCTCCACCTCAGGCCTGTGGCAGATGGGAGCACATATGGTTATTCACAGACCAGGAGGGAGGACAGAGCCTCACACACTGGGAGTGCCCCAAAAGCTCAGGAAGCACCCCCAAAACAGGATTAGGCTGGGAAAATGAGCAAGCAGAGAAAAAAGAGGAACACCATTGAGAAATACATAATCTATGATCCCAAGAAGGATCAATATACTCAGTCTGAAGATGAGGAAACACAAGCTCCTGCATCTAAAGACTCCCAAAAAAACAGAAACTGGTTATGACAGAGCTCAAAAAAGACTTTGAAAATCAAATGAGGGAGTTAGAAGAAAAACTGGGAAAAGAAATGAGAGAGATGCAGGAAAAACATGAAAATGAAGTCAGCAGCTTAGTCAAGGAAATCCAAAAAAATGCTGAAGAAAATAAGCATGCTAAAAACCAGCTTAGGTCAAATGGATAAAACAGTTCAAAAAGTTATTGAGGAGAAGAATGCTTTAAAATGCAAAATTGGCCAGATGGAAAAAGAGATAAGAAAACTCTCTGAGGAGAACAAATCCTTCAGACAAAGAACAGAATTCAGGGAGATTGATGAATTTACCAGAAATCAGGAATCAATACTTCAAAACCAAAAAAATGAAAAATTAGAAGAAAATGTGAAATATCTCATTGAAAAAACAACTGATATGGAAAACAGACTTAGGAAAGATAATTTAAAATTTATTGGAATACCTGAAAATCATGATCAGGAAAAGAGCCTTGACATCATTTTCAAAGAATTACTACAGGAAAATTGCCCCGCTATCCTAGAAGCAGAGGGCAAAATAGAAATGGAGAGAATCCACCAATCTCCCTGAGAAAGAGATCCCAAAAAACCAACCCCTAGGAATATTATAGCCAAGTTCCAGAACTCCCAAGTCAAAGAGAAAATATTACAAGCAGCCAGAACAACACAGCTCAAATATCGTGGAGCTGCAGTCAGGATCACACAGGACTTAGCAGCAACTACATTGGAAGTTCATAGGGCTAGGAATATAATATACCAGAAGGCAAAAGAACTTAGAATGCAGCCAAGAATCAACTACCCAGCAAGGCTGAATGTCCTCTTCCAGGGAAAAAGATGGACTTTCAATGAACCAGGGGAATTTCAAATGTTCTTTTTGGAATGGCCAGAGCTGAACATTTGATCTTCAGATACAGGACTCAGGTGAAGCATGGAGATTGAAGGAGAGGGGGAAAATATGAGGGACTTAATGATGATGAACTGCATGTATTCCTGCAAGATATTTCATATAAGATTTTTCTTTATTACAATGAGCTATTGCAATGATATGGAAGGGGCGAGGCAAGGGGGGAATGAGGGAACCTTTGCTCTCATCAGAGGTGGCTAGGAGAGGAAACAGCATATATACTCAATGGGGTATAGACATCTGGAGTAAGAAGGAGGGGGGAGCAAGGGGAAGGGGTGGGGATGTGAATAAAGGAGGAAAGGATGGACCATGGGGGGAGAGTGGTCAGATATAACACATTTTCTTTTTTACTTCTTGCAAGGGGCTGGGATTGGAAGGCCTGTCCAGGACCATAGGGTCAGGTGGATTCTGGGCCTAAGGGGTGGTATGGGGGCTCAGGGCCTCTTGGCCCCAGGACCAGGGATCTGTCTGCTGCACCACTCAGCTACCCTAAAGCAGAGTCAGAGTGAAAGGAGAGAGAAAATATAGTACATGGTAGTAGAGAAATAAGAAAGGAGGGAGTTGTGATCAGCAATGGCAACATTGGAAAAATATGGAAGTAACTTTTGCGATGGACTTACCATAAAGAATGTGATCCACCTATGACAGGGTTGTTGGTGTTGGAACAAAGACTGAAGCACATTTTTTATTATTATTATTATTATTTGGGGGAGGGTGCAGGGAAAATGGGGCTGGGTGGCCTGCCTGGGGCCACATAGCAGGGTGATCTTTGGGTGTCTGAGGCTGGATTTGGACCTGGGTGCTCCTGGCTCAAGGGCCAATGCTCTGTCTGCCACCCAGCCACTCCTAATATTATTACTATTTTATTTTATTTTGGGTCTTTTTTTTTTTTTCTTCTTTTTGGTTTTTGCAGGGCAGTGGGGATCAGGTGGCTTGCATGTCACAGGGCTGGGTGATTGTTGGGTCTATGGGGCTGGATGTGGGCTCCGGTGCTCATGGCTCCAGGGCTGGTGCTTCGTCCATTGCACCACCTGGCCATACCTACAATTATTACTATTTTTTTATTTTAATTTTTTTCTCTCCCCTTTATCGCTCAAGCAAGTCTATATTCATGGGGGAGAGGGGGTATTTTGTTTACTCTTAAACAAGAATATTTTATTAATGTAAAAAAAATTTGTACAAAATGAGAATAAAAAATAAAATTTAAAAAAGAAAAAAATAAATAAAAATAAAATAAATAAATAGCTGAGCATCCTCAGGGTAGGCAGGGATTGAGGAGCTGAATAGCCAGTTTGGTCTTACTCATCCCCTCCTGAAGGGTTTTGAATAAAAGAAAGCTCCAGCAGAAAGGTCAAGGGTAGGGTAGGTGTTAACACAACTTTGACAAATCTCTGAGACAAGCTCAGGTAGTTTCAAACTAATTGAAAAAATATCCACATAAATGTGTCTATCTTATAGTAGTTAAATTTCCAAGATCTTTAATTTATTCCCCTTCAACACTGCAGAAAGCAATCATTTTATTCTGCAGAAGATGGCCTTGGTTAGTTGTTCTGCCAAAAATATTCATCACTCCAAATTAAACTAGTGATTGGTCTCTCCAAAACTAGCTAGATTCATTCTGGGATGACAAATACAATAAGCAGTCATTCTCATACTTGGTACTCCATATTATCTAAGGTCCATTCTAGCTCCAAATACACAAAATAGTGGTTTTGATTTGACCCTTCCCTTAATGTCTTAAACAAAGCTTTTTTTTAAACTTTATTTTTTAAATAAGATTTAATTTTTAATTCAATTTGATTTTATTTTCACTTCCAATTTCTCACCCTTCTACTTTCCCATTCACACTAATTGAGAAGGCAAGCAAAACAACCTATTACAAATATAATTATGCAAAACAAATTCCCACATTGGCTATGCCCCCCCCCCAAAAAAGCTTCAATCTGCATTTGATTTCAACAGTTCTCCATGTGAAAGCATGTTTCATCATGAGACCTTTGGAAATTGTGGTTGGTTCCACTGCACTCATCAACAAGTCCCTAAATTTTTCAAAGTTTATTATCTTAATACTATTGTTGATATTGTATAAACTGTTCTCTTGGTTCTATTCCTTAGTAGTTTTTAAATAAATAATCTTCAATTTTGTCTCAGTTGAGATAAGAGAAGGGTGTTTAACTCTGACCATATATAATGGAAGTTCAAGGATAGATAAAGAGAGAAAGCAGGGGCGACTAAGTGGTACAGTGGATAAAGCACCAGCCCTAGAGTCAGGAGTACCTGAGTTCAAATCCAGCCTCAGACACTTAATAATTACGTAGCTGTGTGACCTTGGGCAAGCCACGTAGCCCCATTGCCTTGTAAAGAGAGAGAGAGAGAGAGAGAGAGAGAGAGACAGAGAGAGACAGAGAGAGACAGAGAGAGACAGAGAGAGAGAAAGCAAAGCAAGAATCCATCAAGGGTAGCATACTTAGGCGTTCAGAGTTAGAAGCTATCCCTGATCTCACAACAGAATAGGCTTACAAAGACCACATTTCCCTCCTGAAAAAAATGTAAAAGACAGCAAAAGTGGTAAGGGAGTATTTTAGTTCAATTACTTCTCTATGCTCTACATCCATTCATATGAGGAAAGCAATAAATTTTAAAGATAAGGGAAGATGGCAATTCTGTTTCCTCAACTATCCCTCTATTTGAGGCTCCAAAATGTCAAAGAATCACAAAAGAAGGAAGATAGTAAGTCATTTAATGCAACCCATCCTTGAACATGAATCTCTTAAGAAGTGATTTGGTCTCAAATTAAAGGCCTTCAGTGTCAGGAAGGTAGAAAAGCCAAGTAAAACCTGGAACAAGAATGGGATGAAAAATGAAGAGCCCCTAAGGACTGTAGTAAGTGATTTAACCTTCAGGCATAAAAGAAAAGAAAAGGAAAATAAAGATATGAAGCAATGCAAGGAGGTGAGTGTCTCTATAGCTATCTCAAGGCAAAGGCACCATTATTAAATGTACAAAAGAGGAAGTAAAAGTATCTTGAAATCCAACATCTCCTTAGCCAGGGTTCAGGGGTCATCAGGACATCTCTTAGGGTAATGATGATATAAATAACTCATACCATAGCACTATAATGCTTACAAATTATGCTTCTCTTAACAACTCTCTTAGCGTTTGTTTGAGAGGTACAGCACTCAAATAAGAGCATGGTTTAAAAGCAAAAAAAAAAAAAAAAAAACCCACCAACAACAACTACTTTGCTTTGTTTTCAAAAGATGTAGGTTTGAATTTTGGTGTTACCATTAACCAGCTATGTGACCCAGGGGGTATTACAATCTCTCTGGATCTCAGTTTCCTCATCTGTAGAATAAAAGGATTGGATTAGATGACCTTTAAGTGCTCTTCCAGCTCTAATTTATGATCCCATCATTCCTATTTTACAAATAAAAATGAAACTTATTTGCCTATTTATCACACAGCTAGTAAGAATCAGATCTAAAACTTGAACTCAGCTTCCCAGGACTCAGAACTCTTAGCATTATACTATACTACCTTTCCAACCTTACATCACCAAAGATGCTACCAAGGAAAATGGCAAGGAGGGGATAAACAGTATAACAACTGGATGCAGGAGAGTTGTTTATTCAAAAGGAATAATATTCAACTCTTGTATCCCAGACCTTTCTATTTTTAGACTTGTCTTCTCAAAATGCCAGGGTAAAAAAGCAGGTGGTGAGTGGACTTCCAATTTCTTGAATGCAGTTCTCTTTCCCCCAGGTGCCTGGAGAAGAGAGGGACACAGGATACTGAAACTGCCAGGGGTTGGTTGCTACCAGACAGTCCTGTGTTTTTCTTTGGAGCTCTGCAATCTCTGCCAGAAGAAACTCCACTGTATGGACCCAGTGACTCAAGTGAAATATTCAGGAAAAAGGGTCGTGTGTCTCCAGGGTGAGCACGACCTAGAGATCATCTGGTCTATACTCCTTCTGATGCATGAATACCTTCTATAGTATCTCCAACAAGCATCCATCCAGCATTTACTTGAATATCTCCAATGAAACAACACACTCTCTACTTGGGAAGTTCTATGCTAGGAAGTTGTATTTTACATTGAACCAAAGTCTATTTTCTTATAATGCCAGCCCAGTCTGTTTTCTGAGGACAACAACAACATAGAATTGCAGTTTCTCATATATGGAAAGGACCTCAAAGGTCAATTAGTCTAACTCACATATAAACAGAATTCCTTTTACAACCTCTCTGAAATGACCATCCATCCTGTGCTTCAAGATTTATACTGTTAAGGAGTCTGAAAAGTCAGGGCACTGGTAATATTCCTATCACTATTACTGATTAGAGGGAGAGACTTCAGAAATAAAAGAAAAATCTAAGATGTGAATAATATATCTCATCAAGAAGGGACTATTAGAAAATATGGGATTTAGATATTTAGTCCAGGCTTAAGATACTAGAAGCCCTGGCTCTTGGACAGGAATATAGCATACTACCTAGGTTTAGAAAGAATGTTTGAAGATTAAGACTTTATTTTCTGTCCTATAACAGTCTTTCAGATATCTGAAAAACAGAGTTTTCTATTATGCAGGCATCTATTAAATGTCTACTTTTATGGTCAACTCTAAGCTCAATCCTGAATCACATGCTGTCTAGCCCAAGAAACTCTTTTATAAAATATCTAACAAGTGGTCATCCACTCTTCACATCGAGGATATCTAGTGAAAAGAATGTAATGCTTCCTAAATCAACCTATACAATTAAGTTTCTTTGGATCAAGTTTAAATCTGTTTCCTGCCAAATTCTACCCATGGTTCTGCTGTCTGGGGCCAAGAAAAATAAGGTTAATTCTTCTTTCAAATGGCTACCATTCTAATAATTCAAGATAATTATCTTGTTCCCCTTAAGTCTTCTCCTTCTGCAAGCTAACCATTCCTTAGTTCCTTCAAATGAAGCTTGTACAGTTTCCTTATAATTCTTTTAATTCATCACTTCCCTCTCCAAACCTATGATTCTTCCTAACTTCAAAACCTGTCTTTCTTTAATTCTTCACTCTCACTCACCTCCCATGTCTAGTCAGTTGGTTTCTTGTTAATTCTACCTTCAGAATATCTCTCATATCCATTCTATTTCCTTAATTTAGGCTAGATTATGACAACAGATTCCAGATTTATCTCCGTCTCTCTCCTCAATCTCCCCCATTCTGATCCTTCCTCCACAGTTATCAGGTGACATTGCTAAAGTAAGATCTATTTCATGTTGTCTTTGAATCACCATGGTTTAAGCCTAGTACCTTGTGTTTGCCCAAGAGAAAAGAACTAGAAGCAATAGATATAAGATACTCAGATGAGAAAACTATTATCAATTAGAGCTACCCAAATATGGAATGGGCCACCTCTGGAGTAGCAAATTCCTCCCTGTAAGGTCTTCAATCAAAAGCTGAGGATCGGATCCCTTCTCATATATGCTATAGGTAAAGGTTCTTTTTCAGGTACAAGTGGAGCTAGATGACCACAATGGTCCCTTTCTTACTGTGGGGAAACCAGTACTATATTCTGGTTACCATTTCTCTCCAAACTAACTATATTAATTTTCTAATTGCTATAATCACATTTTCCATATATTTTGAGCTTACAATCCATTAAAATACTAGATTTCCCATCAAACTACAGTTTTATCAATGCCCATCTTAGCTCAAACTTTTGAAGTTTGTGAAATTATGAAGAGGGAAAAAATAGTGTTTCCTTTCAATGAGATTATGAACAATATGGGGAGTTAAGACTTGAATACAGAAAACAAAAAGGATATTTAAGTGATAATAATGCAATTCAGATTTTAAATGTAATATGAGTTCTAAGGAAGGAGACTTTCTGAAGAAGTTGGAAACTAAGCAGAACCCTCCAGCATGGAGAAGATTTAGGAGCATGAACAGGAAGAGGGAAGGCATTCCTGGAACAGGAAAACATTCCTTGCTGTAAACCAAATTCCTGCCCTGATCTTCATATCTTGGTCACTGAACCTACCTAACTACTTGTGCAGCCTACAATGGAATCAGGGTTGCATATGGCAAAGGCATTGGAAATGGAGCCATTGGATCTAGGTTCAGCTCTTAGCTCTCCTACTTTCTATCCTGGATAAGGCACAGAAGTTCTTACTTTCCTCATGTTTAAAATAAAGAATTTTTAAAAATAAAATAAAATTTAAAAGTTCCTAATACCCTTTCCAGAGAAGATAGGTGATGCAGTGGATAGAGTACCAGGCATAAAATCAAAAAGACTCCTCTTCCAGATTTAAATTTGAACTCAAACACTTACTAGCTGTGTGACTCTGGGCGAGTCACTTAACCCTGTTTAGATCATTTCTTCATCACTAAAATGAGTTGGAGAAGGAAACAGCAAACTACTCCAGAATCTTTGCCAAGAATAACCCAAAGGGATCACAAAGAGTTAGGTGTGAATGAAAGAATTGAACATGAAATAAATACCTTTTCCAGTTCTGGATACTTTGACTCCTGTCTTGACCTTGGAAGCCTAGGAAGTGCCAGCTTTAGAGGTAGTTAAAGAACAAATTGTCACAGAGGTTCTTAGGTTAGAAGGCTCCTCAGGATCTAACTGAAACATGAATCTCTTCTCCAGATATCCTCAAAGTCTTTCTTAGCTTAAAGCAAAGAGTAGATGATTGTCAAGTTAAAGTCAATGGAGTCTTAGTCCTCTAAGACCAGACTATCTGGTAGACCAGATAGTTCATGTTTCTCAAGAGTTTGTAGCAATTGACTGCCACATCTCAGAAGTAGGGATGAAGCTAAAAGAGAAAAATCAGGTATCATGGGGCTCAGGGAAAGAAAAGAATTAAAGGTTTATTCTCTCAAGACACTGTCATGAACAATTAAAGCAAGTGGTAACTTACTACACTAGTATTTTTTAGTCAGGGTATTTAAGGGAGTCAGATAATAAAAAGAGGGTTCACTCCTTATTGGATTCAACCCTCCTGTGCTTGGTGATGAGGTGGCATAGGGTAAGAATTAATGAAGAGAAATCGGAGTGGGGGGCAGCTAGGTGACATAGTAGATAGAGAACCGGTCTTGGAGTCAGGATAAGCTGAGTTCAAATCTGGCCTCAGACAATAATTCTCTAGCTGTGTGACCTTGGGCAAGTCACTTAACCCCATTGCCCTGTAGAAACCAAAAAAAAAAGGAAAAAGAAAGAGACTGGGTTGGGATGTTGGCATTCTTTTTTTTTGGGGGGGGGGTTGCAAGACTGGACTTGAACGCACGTCCTCCTGATTTCAGGGCTGGTGCTCTATCCACTGTACCACCTAGCTGCCCCAGAGATCGGTCCTGGGCCTCTTTGTTTTCCTGTTGTTATTAGGTGAAGAGGAGTAAGAGATTAGGGGGAAGATATCCATGGGTATGTACATTGGTTTGAAATCATAGCTCATGCTGTTCCTGAACCCAAAGACAAGCACTAGATTTAGAGAACCAATGATGCCTTATAAAGTAAGTGTTTGGCGCTGGCCCAGTATTACCTATCTGAATTGTATCAATTAAACTTGCTCCCAATTTCTCTTCCATAAACAAGGTATTGGGCATGTGTAACAAAGAAAATCTAATCAATTTCCAAAATAGTAATGATAAAGATAGATTGATAAATAAGCAAACAAAAGTCCAGGGAAGGGAACTTATTTATCAAAATGACAGTTTGCTACTAGACTATCAGAGCTCAGAGACATTTGTACACATCCCTTTCCTACAAAATATTCTTGCAACTGGAATTAGTCCTTGCCTCCAAGGGCTTTCCATTCCCTGAATAAGTCATGAAAGATTCACAGATGCAAAAGAAAGGAAGGAGAAACAAGAGCCTTGGAACAATCTGCTCCGTGGGCGAGGATCTCCCCTTCTGTCAGAACAAGCAATTTTCTGGGTTTTCCTAGAAACCCATGGAACCATCTGTGGAAATGGCTTCCTTGTCCTCTGTATCTGGCAAAGGCACTAGAGCAGTTTGGGAACTGTGCCCATTTCTACTGATGGAAAGGAGTAGTAGTCTGCCTAGTGTCCTACCTAGGCTTCACGATAGGCTGGTTTGTTAGCATTTCTACACAACACAGCTCCTTTCAGCACACCAAAGAGTTCTGTTCTGAAGGTTGACTGCCAATTATCACCACAGGGTCTAATAGGGAGTCTAGGGATGATGAAGAAGAGAGAACTAGTATTTCTTCCCCAACTCTACTACGATTCAGTGAGACATTAAAACTCTGTCCCCACTACACAAATGGGAGAATGGGACTGATTCTCAAACAAAAAATCTGGTTATATACTCTGTATGGTAATTGATCGGAAAAAAAAACATTTCTTAAGTACCTATGTACAGAGCCCAATGATAATTGCAGCAACTTCACAGGGTAGGTATGACTTATTCAGGTTTAGAAAACTTAAATCAATTAGTTATTAGTATTATTATTACCTGAGAAGTGGTGGGAAAGGCATAAAATTGAAGTAAAATGGATATCTGCTGTCACGAACCTTAAAAATCTATTAATAGGTAGTAATAGCTTACATTTATTATATAGTGCTTTACATAAATTATTTTGTTTGATTGTCCCTACAAGTCTATATGGTAAGTATTATTATGTTCATTTTAAACATGTTGAAGACCAAGCTCTAGGAGGTTAAGTGATTTGCTCAAGATCACATAATTATTAAGTAGCAAAGTGAAAAATCTAACCCCAGGTCTTATAACTCCCTAATTCTTTTCATAACACTACAATTGTACTACTTAAATGAATGAATGAATGGTAGAATGCTATTTGGTCTCTTAACTTAGCTACCATACAAAGATACCCAGAGTCTCAGAAGATTTTAGGGAAGAAAAGACTTGTATAAACTAATTTAAAGCAAAATGAGAAGAACCCAGGAAAACACTGTAAAAGGTTATCAACAATATTGCGTGATGACCAACTACAAATGACTCAGCTCTTCTTAGCAACACAATGATCCACAACAAGAACAAAGGACTCCCAAAGGAAAATGCTATACACATCCAAAACTGATGTTTTGTTAATGCAGATTGAAGCATTTTTCCCCTTTTGATCTGTTTCTTCTTTCATAACTGAGACTAATATGAGAATTCATTTTACATGATAGCAAATGTATAACCTTTATCAAATTGCCTACCAAGGGGAGGGAAGGAGGGAGAAAGAAAAATCTGGAAATCAAATTCTTATAAAAATGAATGGTGAAAATCACCTTTACATATAATTGGAAAAAAATAAAATATTACTTTAAAAATTTTTAAATAAAAAGTGAAGGAGGTAGATATGCAGGATACTGTCTACCTTTCTCTATTGGAAGTAGCATACTTTCTTTCACTTGCTAATTTAACAGAGATTGGTAACTAGTATTTTGCTTTCTAAGTCCTGTGTTTTCTAAAATTTCTCTTTAAAACTCAAAAATTTCAAAAACTTATTTCATCACTAAGAGTTTCTCTACAACAATACCAATTACAAGGTCTCCAGACATATTTATTTATTGGTCAAAAATTTTAATTATCTAGTGGCCAACCACCTGGTGAGCAGTCTCTGGTTTTCTGATGACAGATTATATGTTAAGAGTCTTTATTCCAGGGTTACAATCTTTGGGAACCCAGGTTACCTCCAAATAGTGATGAGACTTCAAGCACTTTTTTGGAATACAACAATAGGCTCATTTTAACAAAATTCAATGCCTACAATTAACAAGAGATTATAGGGTCAGCAGAGTTAATGTTCTTTGTTTTAGCAGTAAGAAAAAGCTGGGCTATGAGACAACCTCCCAGGGCACTCCTAAAGCATGTCAGACAACAATCAGTAATATTAATCAGTTTGATTTCTTTGCTTTTTTCTCCATGTATCTCCAAAAAGGATTCAAAGAATGGAAAGTTGTTCTCTGAGTTTAAGAGAGACATTGTCGAAACACATTCTTACAGTATTGTGCACTGAGCTGCAAAACCTAATCCAAAGACTTCTTTCATATCACAGACCTCCCAGCTTGTCTATCCTCAATCCCCTAACTCATTCCAAGAACTCTCCTAGTACCATGTCTTTACTTGTGTTCTTCTCTTTGCCTAGAATGCTCCCTTTCCCCTGTTTTACATATTAAATTCTTTGCATTCATTTAAAAGTCACCTCCTCCAGGAAGCCTTCCAAGGTCCCTCTACCCATTTTAGTAATCAAGTCTCACAAAATACTTCTCTGTGCCTCTCTGATAAATTTATCACATAAAATTTTGGATGTATTTTTCTGTTTATGCCTTTTACTCCCCACTGGCTACCAAAGACAGTGCTCTGCACACAGTAGATACTTATAAAGTATTTATAGAATGAATGAATAAAAAGAAAATGAATTTAACAGAAGAGATTGGCAACCAATGATATGTAGGTTGAAGGTAGTATATTAGTTTTTTGTGGTTAAGTTTGTGCAAAGAGGTATATGTGACCCTATCATTGGATAAGAAAAACTTGGTTTAACAATTCCCTCCTCCTCCAAATTGTTCATTCCCACCCTGACACCCTGGATGGTCAGGAGCATAAGGCCCAGGGCAGCTTCTGACAAAATGTTCCCAAGTCCCTCCCCTCATCTCAGGGGAGATCTACTACCAACCCCACCCTCAACCCCATAAGGGAATACAGGAAAGTGGGGCATGCCACTTCACAAAAGTGTTCAACCCTTGGGATAACCTCTCTGTCCACCTCTCCAAGGATTACAGGGTAAATTCCCAAAGATGGCGACTCTTTTGGAAGCTGCTCACTGTTGACAAGAAGGATCCTGGGGCCTCCTTTGGCAGTGACATGGTAACTGCACTGAGTGAATCCTGAGAAGGGAGAAAGAAGGCCCATGTAGACTATACTATCCTGATCTTTAAAGATAAAACCTAGAAAGGATCTATCACAAGGAAGTCAAGGATTGCCAATGATTTTTCTTCCCAAAGGGCCTTGAGATTTCTTAATAACTTGTAAATTGAAGGGCTTAAGGGGATCTGCATCATGGCAGATTTAAGTAGAATCTTGTGGGTGGCTCTGGAATTTCCTATAGGAAAACTAATTTCTCTTACCCAGGAAAAATGCCTTGGAGGTTCTGAAATGGCATTATCCATTGCCTTTTCTTAAATTGCCCTGCATTAGGCAAAGCCAGCCTGAAGCTAGTTCGTTTTGTGAGAGTCTGGTAAGCTCTAATTATAACCTATTGTTATAAGGATCCACATTTTGCATCATCCTTATATCTAATGATGAGTAAAACTATATGATTCCCAGGGCTTCCTTCTAGTCATAATGCTCTATAAGTCACCACAAAGAAGGGGAATACTAATATAGCTCATATTTCTTTAGGGCTTTATTGTTTGCCATGCATTTGCCTTATAACAACCCTTGTGGGAGGAGATGATCATTAACATTCTACAGTGGGGAGAATAAAATCTAAGGTGATTGGTCCATGATTACATAGCTAGTTAGTAGCTAATATCTAATTCTTCTCATTCAAGACCCAGTGCTCTTTCCACTAAATCAGAAGTTCTTAACCTGGAATTCATGAACATTTCTTCAAAAATATTTAGATAGTTGCATTTCAATTATTGATTTCCTTTGTATTCCTACATATCTTCTTTGTGTATTTGAAGACATTTGGAGAAGAGGTCCATAGGTTTTACTAGACTGACAAAAGGGTGAGTCACACATGATGCTTCAGGAAGGATCTATCTAAAACAATGGGTAAACCCAGTGTTGACTTGGGTTCAGAGATGCATTAACTAGATTTTCTTGGCATAAATTCAGCTCTAGCACCATTTCCTACAATAAGCCTTTTCTGACTGCCCCCCCCACAACAATTAGTAAAACCAACCAGAAATTCCTTGAGATCTACTCTATATATATATAAACTTTGCATCAGTTTTTTGTGTACATTATCTAACTCACCATTCCCTTTCCCCCAAAATGTATAAATCACTTGTGGTCAAGAACTATTTCATTTTTATCTTTGGGTCCCCAATGCCTAGCCCAGCACTTGATATACAAGTAATTAATTTGGTGAATGAGTGTTTGAAAACAGATCTTCCATCATACTTAGGAAGATTCTAAGTTATTTTATGTATATATATATGCACATACTAAGGTAAGGTATTAGGAAAGGTGATGGATAGCCTAGGTCCATAGCTATTAATAGCCTGAGGTTAATGACAGGAAAAGTTTCTTTTATCAGTAATCACATTCTGGACAATCTTTGGACAAGTGTAGAATGAAGCATCAATGACATGATCACAATGATTAAGAAAGGCACCTCAATTACAGGAGGAATCTTACCTCTGACTGGAAGGAAAGGATTGCTGTGGAAGGCCATCAAAGCATGAAAATTGTTTATGTCTACGTTCTGAGTCTATATTTGTCTATAAGTATATTGAGAATCTACTGGAAGCAGGGAAGCAGATAGCCCCTTTACTTTTTCTATTCCACATTCCTCTGGCACTATTTTTGCCTCTATGCATATCCACTGACATGAGAAGGATCTGTCCCAAATGGTAGGGATGACTCTGCCAACATGTATCCTCCCCAAAACCCCTTCTCACAACAAAATCAAGTAGTCAAAACTGAGCACCTTAGATAGTAAAACTGGGACAGACTTGAAACATCATCTAATCTACCTCACTGCTAACCTTTTATTTCACAAACAAGAAAAATGAGATTTGAAAGGGAAAAAAGTTTGCCCAGCATTACCATAAGTCAAGAATTGCAAATTCAAACTTAGATGTTCTTAAGAGTCATGGTTTTTCTTTAGGTTTCTATTTTTTTTGCAAGGCAATGGGGTTAAGTGGCTTGCCGAAGGCCACACAGCTAGGTAATTATTAAGTGCTTGAGGCCAGATTTGAGCTCAGGTACTCTTGACTCCAAGGCCAGTGCTCTATCCACTGTGCAACCTAGCCACCCCCAAACTTAGATATTCTTAATGCATGCAAAGTCCTTTAAATACCACACTTTCTATTACATGCACATTTTAATATTTTGTACCATGAGTAATACAAACATACAAATTAGAGATAAAGGAACCATAAATATGGATTAATTCAAACACCTCATATTAAAAAAGGTATTTTCTAATCCTTCCCTCTATAAATTACTTTAAATTCACTAATATTTTGAATTAACTTATCTGTGTATGTGTTGTTTCTTTTCATTAGACTATAAACTCCTTAAAGGCAGAGATTGTTTGTTTTGGTTACTACATCACTAAAACCTACAACAGGACTTGGAACAATTTTTTTTTTCGGTACTAGAACTGTGATTTTGTCAGTTGAGTAAGTTCTCAGTACCAACACAGTTGGGTAGTTTTTCTGCAACTTATGTTCTTAGAAAAGCTGCTGGGGGCGGGGGATGGGGGACTGAGGGATTAAGTGACTTTCCCAAGAACATACAGGCATTATGTGTCAGAGTCAAAACTCAAACCCAGGTCTTCCTGAATCAAAGGCTCATTTTCTCTCCACTACACTAGGCTGCCCAAAACACATTAGGCATTTAATACATTTGTTGAATGAAGAAACTGAATTGGAAGAAAAAAAGTGACTTGCACATAAGTAATTAATAGTAGAGCTAGGATTTGAATCCTGGTCCTCTGACTCCAAATTTAGTGTTCTTAATATTGCACTACGATAACCTCCAAGGTCCCTGCATTTGAAGAACTTAAGTCTTTTGGGGAAGACAAGAATTACAAACACAAGGGAACAATTCATAAAAAATGTAAGACAGAATATAACTATTAAAAAATACACACAATATAAGTCATAAAAGTTCAAAGGAAGGAAAGAATTTGGTTATATCTGTACCTGAACAGGACAGATAACTTTGGTCAACAGCTAGTTGAAGGGGTTGTCAAAAGGGAAAAACAATTAGGTTTATTCACAGAGCAAAATAAGAAGCAATGAACAAAAGTTACAGAAAAGCAGATTTCAACTCAAAATAAAAGGAATTTTCAAATAATGAGACCTGAAGTGGAAAAAAGTGCTTCAAGCATTAATGATTTTCTTTTCATTGGAGGTTTCATTCATGTCCACTTTTTAAGGAAGAGAGAAACTGAACTGGGAGAGAAAAAGTGACTTGAACATACGTAATTAGTAGTAGAGTTAAGATTTGAATCTTCAGGTATATAGATGTTCTTTGAGGGCTCTTCTAGTTCCAAAAGCAAGAAACCAAAAACAGAAAAAATCAAAATAAAATGATAAAGAATAAATGAACTCAAAAAGCCTAGTGTTTGGGGGACATTACTGTTTCAACCATTTTTGAAAAAATTAAAAGTGAGATCTAGTGCCTAACAAAATAAGCCCCAGTTATTCTGGAACTGTCCCATGTACTTTATTCCTTAAATAAAGCAAAATAAATGAGAAATTACCCACTGATCACATGGTATTCTAAAGCTGAACTCAACTCTGGGGAATGATAGCCTTCGCTATATGAATAAGAATCTTGGTACTTATTATTTCCATCAAACTATAGGCTCCCACTACTGTCAAGTAACCCCACTATTAATCATATGGCCCACTGAACTCAGAGACTGTCTTTCTACCAGGGTTCAAACTATTTAATCTGTGTATCTACTCTCAATTATTTAGAATGGCAAGAAAGAAACACAATTTTGTCATCAGTCACAATGAATCAAGCTTCTTCTCTCAAAAATCAGAGGCTCCTGCTCATTACATAAATTATATAGACAGTAGGCCTTAGGAGTCCCAACTATAGTCAGCAGCATAGGAGAGAGTAGTGGCAAGGAAGAGTAGCTAAGGCCATGGAGAGATAGACATTGCTGGAAAAGAACAGCTCATGGCAGGCGAAGGGTGGCAGCTTTTGTATGATTTTTGAACAGTCTGTGCTGACAAGCATTTTTGTTGTAGTAACATTCTTTTAAAGAGAACATTTTCTTCCTCCCTTCACTGACCTCAAGATGCGGCACAAAGTGGAAAAAAGAGGAGGAGGGAAAAGAAAAACATCTAAAAAAGTCATACCCACACAAAGAAACTTGTAACTGCTTCCTGCCCCAGTCATTGGGTTATCAGTTCACATTCACGTAACTTACTGCTGCACACCAGCTGTGCAATCTCATTTTACACTTGACTTCACTCACTGAATCTCAATTTGTTCACTGGTCAAATGAGGATAATTAAGGCTGTACTACATACTTCACAGAATAGGTATGAATAGTGCCTTAAAAAATAAAATAAAAACATTTTTAAAAATCACACTGCCTGAAATACAGTATCCACTATATCGATGTTAGCTATATATGATTATCATTACAAACCATAAAGTACTATAAGAATGTTATCTTTATTGGGTCTGTTATGGATACAGATCAATGCTCTGTTGCACAGGTCAACTGCAGGTTTGGAAGTCAGTTTCACAGAGGTAATGGTTGAAGCCCTCAGAATGAATGACAGATCACCAAGAGGAGGGATAAATGGAGAAAAGGACGAGGATCAAAGGACCATATCTAAATTAAAAGGGTCAAAAAGGAAAAAATGAGGAGCTAGGAAAAATAAGAAAGGAGGACAACAAAAAAGAGGAGGAAAGTTACTAATGCTTGAAAATACAAAGTAAACATTAGAGATAATTTCATTATATTATATCCCAACTCAGAAGTCCTTAATGGAATCCTAACAACTCTTTTTTTTTTTTTGCAAGGCAAGTGGGGTTAAGTGGCTTGCCCAAGGCCACACAGCCAGGTAATTATTAAGTGTCTGAGGCCAGATTTGAACTCAGGTACTCTCTCCACTAGGCCACCTAGCTGCCCCCATCCTAACAACTCTTACAAGTTTTCAAAATTTCTAAAGCTTCATGATCCCCCCTCCAACCAGACTAGCCTGCATCCCATCACACATACACAGTAGAATTGTCCTTGCCTCCACACTTTGTTTCCACAGTTCTTCCATCTTTTAAGGACTTCCTTTCTAGCCACCTAAAACTTTACAGACTTGCCTCTTTCATAAAAACCTTTCCCAAAATATACAGTGAACTTATCCCTTCTCTGACAGTTTTGACACTATGTGCACACATCAAAATCAGAAAACCTCAGAATTCTTGGTGTGTTTAGTCCAGCCATATTAATTCTGTATTGATGTAGTTGCATTTTTTGAAACCAATTATAGAAATTTACATTTTTCTTATTCTGCTTCAACCCATCAGATTTGGTCCATGGTTCTAAAATGTATGTTTAGCCGGGTATTTTTTAATAGCTTATTTAAACTAGATAGATCACATACAGCCTAACATGGTTATTTGTTTCATGTGTGTGTGCCTCCTTCCATTTAATTTATTTATTCAATTATGGGAAGAGACTTATTTGCTTAGACAGCTATTCATGATATTCTTGTTGTCTAAACAATTTAATCATTTGTTGGGTACTCTCTGTCATTCCTAACTCAGGCAAAACCCCTTAGAAGATTTATTGAGTCCCTCCAGTCCCAAAGTCCAATGTCTTGACTTCTAGTCACAACCAGATTAGCCTCTCTACCTGACTGATTAATTGGCCTCCTACAATGCACAGATGGGACATTCTACAATGTAGCCTGTCATGGCTCATGGGAACAGGCCACTAGATAAAATATCTGTAAGCACTATGGGCAGAGCTAGAGAGAATGTGATAATCTTGACTTTAAGGTGTATTTCCAGTCTTGCTCATTACAAATGTAGTATCTTCAGAATTTCACATTTCTGGTGTGATTTTATAGACAGATGCAAATACTTTGAGAGGAAATACAGTAATTGATAATGTGTCTAAAGTTGATCATGTATTTTGTGCTCTCAAAATTCACTTAATAGGATTTTATCTTAGAAATATAATTTTAAAAGGGGGAAAGAGGAGGTCTATCTTTACTCTGTAATAACAAAAAATTATGAACAATTAGAAAATCACTAAATAAATTATGCCATATTAATATATTACATGGTGTGGTTTATTTTTAAAAGGACATGATATCCTAAAAAAAGGAAATATGGAAAGATCTATGAAGTATTACAAAGTTAACTCAGTTGACCAGAACAATATTCATATCAACTACAATCAGAAGAGGAGGAGGAGGAGGGTGAAGGAGGAGGAGGATGAAAGGCAATAAAGGAAAATATAAAAATGGAAGGAGGAGAGAAGCCAGGGACATCACAACATTACATACAATAGGAAGGAGACACAGAACAAAAGCATTTTCTTTGCTTGTTTGTGCAATTATTTAGTTCTATCTTATTAAACTCAATGAGTTTTACATAAGATTTTGTCCCTCCTTTTGCATACTTAGTTTTTTTTGATAGTTAAGTTTATATTAAACATTTTTCTGAAGACCTTGAGTGATCGGAGATGACTACTCAGATTATTCTGGCAAGTCATTCCTTATATGACGAGGCAGAATCTGCCTTCCTAAGTCAGCACAGAATAGAGGAGAAAGCATTCGATTTGGAATCAGAAGATCATGAAACTGTAAGCTGCATCAGATCAAAAATGTCTAACTTTTTTCTATTTCCTCCAGCTCTACACTCAAAAGTATTTCATAAATATTTGTTAATATATGAATAAATGATTTGGTTTAAATTCCAGCTGTGCTATTTATTATCTGTATAACCTTGGGCAAGTCACTTCCTTATGGAAAGTGTGGTACTACTAGAAAGTGTGCTGGCTTTGTAAAATGAAGGGGTTAGACTAAACTTCTACGGTTCATTGAATGATTTAAGTTCAAGAATGATTACACATTCCTAGCCTAGATCTTCCCTTTGGAACAACAGAGAACAAATCTGTTCTATGTGCCCTTAGTACAGTCAGTCAGATATTGGAAGTTACCCATCAAAACCCATTCTCCAAGTCTTTCTTCAAGACCTTCAAAGGACTTAATATTTTCACACGTTCAGTTCATGAGTCAATCTCAAGTTCCAGTCTTCTCATTTTGAATAGAGAATAAAAATGTAACAAGAGGAACTGGTACTCTGTGTCCTATCCTCAGACTGCTCACTCATGTATGAACTCAAATCCTCATGCACATCAGAATTTTATGTTAATATGGAGTAAGCATGGCAGAAACACCATTAAAGAAATTAACTGAAAGAAGTTTTTTCCCCTCCTGTATACTCTCAGAATTCTGCCTTATAGGTTGTACAACATTCATTTGGCATGTCACAAATTCCTACTACATAATCCCTTAATTTTTCAGAGATTTTGTCTCTCTGAAGAAACTCAAATCTTAGGGCTGAGTGTTCTGCCCCTGTCTACTTAGTGAATGATGACAGTCAGACCCAAATGAGCTCAAAATGACTAGACTTCACAGGCTGACCATTGTATAGCTAATATTATTCACTGCCTTTTTCAGAGGTCAGTGGCAATGAGAAAAACTGGTCAGGATTAAGTTCTTTGGAATAACCCAGCAATAAAGGATCTAATGAGCACAGTGGAATAACCATAACAGAGACAGCAATCTTTGGACTACTTAGAAGCCAATGCTCTGGATAGCAACTATCAATTCCTCATCATTCCCAGACCCACCCAGCCCTGAGGTTCTAGTGAGAGCTCACAGTGCTGTATGCCATTATAATGCTGGTACCACCCCACTCCACCCAGGAGCAGCCTGGGTACTCCTCAACAGAAGATATCCTATACCCTTCTCTGCAGGCCTAGGCAAGGGAAGAAAGTTGGAAGGAAGAAGAGCAAGAAGACATGATACAGAAAGAGAGGGGAGGGTGGGGATTTATCACCTCATCACTCTCCTCCACATCCACGTTCCCGTTGGCATCATCATCCATCTGCTTGTGGATGTTTCGGACAGCTTCAAAGCTGAGCTGCTCATCCTCATTGTGGCACAAAGGTTTATCAATTCTGCAGAATTCTGTCAGAGGGAAAGAAAGAGGCCACTGTCACAAATGAGCCAAAAGCAGGATTAAAGACCTCTCTAGACTACTACAACAGCAAAGAATTTCTTCCTTACATTTCCCATAGCATTTTTTGTCACTGACTTGCAGATTTTGAAAGGACAAATCCAACATACTAGCTATGTGACCCTGGGGCAAGTAACTTAACCTGATTTGCCTCAGTTTCCTTATCTGTAAAATGAGTTGGATAAGAAAATGACAAATCATTCATACTAAAGAAGTCACAAAGAGATGACATAATTGAAAACCAACTAAACAGTCTTATTTCAGCTGACCTATGAGCTCCTCAACAGCTGAGAGTATATCTTTTTTTTAAAATCTCATAAAATAGCAGAGCCCAAGACTGGACACAGTGCTAGAGCTTAACCCCTACTCTTTATTCTGAACTGGGTCAGTCTTAGGTTTCTCCCAAGTTGTGAAAAGGAAAAATATTAGAGACAATGGACAGAAAAGATATCTTCAACATAAGTGATTTTTCCCCCTCTTCAAATCTGTCAGAATATTGTATATATCTCTCTTCAATATATTTCTAAAATTCCAATTTATCTTATAATTATGTGTCTGACTCTTACCTCCAAACTAGATATAAATTTCTTATGAACAGGGACTGTGCCTTTACTGCATTTCTAAATCAAATTTTGTGAAATGTCTGGTGATTGTTGGTGATATCTGAGAAGTCACTTCAAAAGAGGAGGGAAAAACTGCCTTCCAAACTCTCTAAGAGTTTGTCCCTATTACACAGCTAGATTATAATTTGGCTCAAGTTCATTGATCTCCATTGCACATATAGCACATTGTAATTTTAAAAAATTTTTACACTTATCTCATTCTTTCAATAACCTTTTATGCATCTATTCATTTGTATTTTGACACCACCACAGCAGGAGAGACTTATATAGGGAAACTCGATATGCATTTCAATACATTTGAGACTAAACTGCAGGTGACCTAAAGATTCCTAGATTTTTGTATTTTCTAATACACCAGGCTTTCCCTACAAATTCCCAATCAGGTTGTTGGAATGAGATATCCATAAGCTTGTCTGGCATTTGGTCTTATATACTTTGTATACCAATAAATGTCTACTTAATGAAGAAAATTAGTAAGAGATGAGGCCCTAATGGTAACCCAAATGGAAAGAATCCCAGCAATGGTAAGAAGAGGGTACCAGGGAAGTAAGCCCTAGACCGATATTCAGGAAATCTAGATAAAAAATGTGCTTATAAAAGATTTTAACAGCTCAGAGAATAAATTTTAATTTTTCAGTGTCAGAATTTACCCTTGAAAATTAGCAAACTACATAAAAGGTCAGGAATATCAAGGTAAATGATGAAAACAAAATGCAAAGCAAGGTGGCCTAGCTGTACCATATCAAAACCTATACTACAATGCTGCAGTCATCAAACTACCTGGTACTAGTTAAGAAACAAAGTAATGGACCAATGGATTAGAATAGACACAAAAGATATAGCAGTAAATAACTATAGTAATCTATTATGTGAAAAAAAAAAACAAGAACACCAACTTCTGGGATGAGAATTCACTTTTCAACAAAAAAAAAAGCTGAGAAAATTGGAAAATAGCATGGCAAAAACTAGGCATAGACCCACATCTTACATCCTATACCAAAATAAGGTCAAAATGGGTACAGAATTTACATATAAAGGGAGATACCATAGACCGATTAACAAAGCAAGAAATACTTTATCCAACAGATTTATGGAAAAGGGAAAAATTTATGACCAAACCAGAAAGGGAGTACATTATAAATTTCAAAATGGATGATTTTAATTATATTAAATTGAAAAGTTTTGCACTGGGGTGACTACGTGGCACAGTGGATAGAGCACCAGCCCTGGAGTTAGAAGTACCTGAGTTCAAATCCAGTCTAAGACACTTAATAATCACCTAGTTCTTTGGCCTTGGGCAAGCCACTTTAACCCCATTACCTTGCAAAAATCTTAAAAATAAAAAGTTTCGCACTAATAAAACTAATGCAGCCAAGATTAGAAAGAAAATAGCTGGGAAACAATTTTCACAGTTAGGGATTCTGTTAAAGGTCTTATTTCTAACATACATAGAGAATTGAATCAAATTTATAAGGTTATAAGTCATTCCTTAATTGAAACATGGTCAAAGGATATGAATAAGCAGTATTTTAATGAAGAAATTAAAACTTATATGTAATCATTTGAAAAAAATGCTTCAAATCATTAGTAATTATGGAAAAAAACAATTATGAGATACAACTTCACATCTATCAGATTGGCTATGATGACTAAAAGGGAAAATGAGCAATGCTGAAGAGGTTATGGGAAGATTGGGTCATTCATACATTGTTGGTGGAATTGTGAACTAATCCAACCATTCTGGAGAGTAATATTGAACTGTGCCCAAAGAACAATAAAACTAATCATACCCTTTGATACAATACTAGGCCTAAATCCAAAAGAAATTATATAAAAGGGGACACATACCACATGTTAAAAAAAATATTGAAGGGCACAGTGGAGAAAGCACGGGCCCTAAGTCAGGAGTACCTGAGTTCAAATCCGGCCTCAGACACTTAATAATTACCTAGCTGTGTGGCTTTGGGCAAGCCACTTAATCCCATTTGCCTTGCAAAAAAACCTAAAAAAAAAATTCATAGCAGCTCTTTTTGTAGAGGCAAAGAACTAGAAATTAAGGGATGCTCATCAATTGGGGAATGGCTGAATAAGTTATAATATATGAATATTATGGAGTACTATTGTTCTGTAAGTAACCATGAATGGTTGGATTTTAAAGAACTATGTTAAGAATTACATGAACTGATGTTGAGCAAAGGGAGCAAAATCAAGAGAATATTGTATATATTAACACTAACTATGGGAGTTATTCAGAGATCTAGGACAACCCTAAGAGACCTATTATGGTCAATCTATCCATATCCAGAGAAAAACAAAACAAAGCATATAGAATCTGAATGGATACTGTCTTCACTTTTTAAAACCTTTTCATGTGTTTCATTCCTATCGCATGGTTTTCAGAAAGTCTTAGTCTTAATTCTTCATACACAAAATTACTAATATATGTAAATACATTAAACACAAATGAACATGTACTACTTTTACTAGATTGAGGGGAGAGGGTGAGAAGAGAGGATGGTAGAAAAATGTGCAACTTATAAATATATAAGTACATGAATGTTGATAAACTTTCATAACATGTAACAGGAAAAATAAAATATCAATCAAAAAAATTAGCAAATTATAAATCTTAACTTCACTGTTTTGTTGATTATCTAGACTTAAGATTAAGAAAATATGAATACTACAGATTAAATTTACAAGAATATTATGACAGGCACACACTCCCAAAGATCCTTGTATTAAATATTTATCAGTACAAACCCCTGCCTATATTCCAGGTCAAGTTCTACTACTAGCTTCATTATGGGACCTTGAGCAAGGTCTCATTCTTCATGAGGGAAAAAAAGGGAAAGGAAGAAAGTAATTTCCAACTCTGAATTTAGGATAACTCCCTACAGTCTGTTATTAAGTGGCCAGTTTCCATTTGGCTTATTTCTATAAGCATACAAGCTACCAAGAATTATCAGGAAAGCAGGACCTCTGGTTTAAGGAAATCAGGAAAATGGATGGGAGAGCTAAATGCAAATAAGGTACCTTAAGAAAAAAAAATGCCAATGCTTCATTATACCAGTCCTCTGTTGAAGAGCTTTTATTTGGAAAAGAGGGGAGTGAACTATCAGTGAAGAGTCAGTGAGTAAGTAGAGTTTCACAAAAAAGCATCATTGAAACATTCAAAATATGAAGGATATTCAGAAGGGGATATATATGAATGAGATACTTTTTAAACTACTACACTTCATAAATATTTTTCAGTTAAAATGATGGAAGTTGATCATTTCATATACAATCTTCATTTTCTGTCCCTTGCATATTGAAATATTCATATTTCTCAAGTTTATAATAAGAAAAAATAAAGAAAATATCTAAATATTTTACTAAGTAACACATCAAATGGGACAATTCTACCTGAGACATGAATTCCAGTGCTATACCTAGCCTTCTAGTTGCCACATATATTTGCCTATTTCTCCTTTGCCCCCATTGGCACCACCGAGAGCAATATTAAATTCAGAAGTTTTCCTGGTATTCTTGGGATTAGATTCAACAATCATTTAACTGAGGTGTCTGTGTACAAGGTCTCATACTTGGTGCTGGAGAAATAAAGATGAAAAGTGATATATGTGATAGGGGCAAAATGGAAAAACCAGTAACCAGTAAAGTTCTATGAGAATTACAAAGATGGGGCAATCATTTTCAAAGGGGATAGTGGGAAGTAGGATGAATAAAAGAAAGCTTCATAAAGAAGGTAGTACCTGGGGGCAGAGCCAAGATGGCAACAAGAGTGGACAGTGTCCTAAGCACTCTCTCATAAATCTTTGAAACTAAGGACTCTAACTAAATTTTAGAGAGATAGAACCCACAGAGGGACCCAATGAGGCAGTTCTCCTCAAGGTAACCAGAAAGGCTCTGCTCCCCAGGGTAGGAGGAGTGGCCCACCAGAGGGGTGGCCCCCCAGAGCAAAAGAACTTCAGCCTCCTGGAGGCAGCTCTAGGGCGCTGGGAGCCATGGTTCACATAGCAGGGGCAGTTTCCTGACCTACATCCCGGGGAACACCAGGCACAAATTGGAGGAACAGTGGGGTGACCTCTGCCAGAGCCAGCACGTAAAGCCCAGTCCTCAGGGCACACAGCTAGAGCTGCTTGGCCACTGCATTACAGATCCAGGAAACAGAAGTAGGCAGAGCCAGTAAGCAGGAGCCCCCAGGCCATGAGCCCATTGAACCTAGGGAGGGGAGTGAAGAGAGACTGCAGAGCTCTGTCCTCTGCCCCTGGAACAGGATTCTGGGGCTCTGACCACATTCAGATCTTGATCACAGTCTAGGCCCCACCATAGAACAGCAGGGCCCCCCCCACCTCAGCCCCATGGCAGAGGGGGAAACATATGGTCATTCACAGACCAGGAGGGAGGACAGAGCCTCACACACTGAGACCCTTGTGGGAGTGTACCAAAAGCTCAGGAAGCACCCCAAAAACAGGCTAAGGCTGGGAAAATGAGCAAGCAGAGAAACAAGAGGAACACCATTGAGAAATACTTTGCCTGTAATCCCAAGAAGGATCAAAACACTCAGTCTGAAGATGAGGAAGCACAAGCTCCTGCATCTAAAGACTCCCAGAAAAACAGAAATTGGGCTCAGGCTATGACAGAACTCAAAAAAGACTTTGAAAATCAAATGAAGGAATTAGAAGAAAAATTGGGAAAAGAAATGAGAGAGATGCAGGAAAAACATGAAAATGAAGTCAGCAGCTTAGTCAAGGAAATCCAAAAAAATGCTGAAGAAAATAGCATGCTAAAAACCAGCTTAGGTCAAATGGATAAAACAGTTCAAAAAGTTATTGAGGAAAAGAACGCTTTAAAAAGCAGAATTGGCCAGATGGAAAAAGACATAAGAAAACTCTCTGAGTAAAACAAATCCTTCAGACAAAGAATAGAACTCAGGGAGATTGATGAATTGACCAGGAATCAGGAATCAATACGTCAAAACCAAAAAAAATGAAAAATTGGAAGAAAATGTGAAATACTTCATTGAAAAAACAACTGATATGGAAAACAGACTTAGGAAAGATAATTTAAAAATTATTGCAATACCTGAAAGTCATGATCAGAAAAAGAGCCTTGACATCATTTTCAAAGAATTACTACAGGAAAATTGCCCTTATATCCTAGAAGCAGAGGGCAAAATAGAAATGGAGAGAATCCACAGATCCCCCCGAGAAAGAGATCCCAAAAAACCAACCCCCCAGGAATATTATAGCCAAGTTCCAGAACACCCAAGTCAAAGAGAAAATATTACAGGCAGCCAGAAAGACACAATTCAAATATCGTGGAGCTGCAGTCAGGATCACACAGGACTTAGCAGCAACTACATTGGAAGCTTGTAGGGCTTGGAATATAATATACCAGAAGGCAAAAGAGCTTAGAATGCAGCCAAGAATCAATTACCCAGCAAAGCTGAATGTCCTCTTCCAGGGAAAAAGATGGACTTTCAATGAACCAGGGGAATTTCAAATGTTCCTGTTGGAAAGGCCAGAGCTGAACAGAAAGTTTGATCTTCAGATACAGGACTCAGGTGAAGCATAGAGATTGAAGGAGAGGGGGAAAATATGAGGGACTTAATGATGATGAACTGCATGTGTTCCTGTATAGAAAAATGACACTGATAATATTCATATGAACCTTCTCAGTTAATAGAGCAGGTAGAGGGAGCTTTTATAGTTGAAGCACAGGAGAAAGCTGAATTCGAAGATAAAATATGGAATAAAAATGGAGTCAATAGAAAAAAGGGAAATGTAATGGGAGAAAGAAAAAGGAGAGGAGGAACAGGTCAAGATGTTTCATATAATAAGATTTTTCTTTATTACCATGAGCTACTGCAATGATATGTAAAGGGGGAAGGTAAGGGGGAATGAGGAAATCTTCGCTCTCATCAGAGGTGGCTAGGAGAGGAAACAGCATATATACTCAATGGGGTATAGACATCTGGAGTAAGGGGGGGGACAGGAGGAAGGGGGGGTAATGTGGGTGATGGAGAAGAGGATGGACCATGGGGGGAGAGTGGTCAGATATAACACTTTTTTTTTTTTTTTACCTTCTTGCAAGGGGCTGGGATTGGATGGCCTGTCCCGGACCATAGGGCCAGGTGGATGTTGGGCCTAATGGGTGGTATGGGGGCTCAGGGCCTCTTGGCCCCAGGGCCAGGGATCTGTCTACTGCACCACTCAGTTATGCTACAGCAGAGTCAAAGTGAAAGGAGAGAGAAAATATAGTACATGGTAGTGGAGAAATATGAAAGGAGGGAGTTGCGATCAGCAATGGCAACAGTGGAAAAATATGGGAGTAACCTTTGTGATGGACTTATCATAAAGAATGTGACTCATTCATGACAGAGTTGTTGGTGTTGGAACAAAGACTCAAGCACTTTATTATTATTATTGGGGGGGGGCAGGGCAAATGGTGGGTGGCCCACCTGGGGCCACATAGCAGGGCGATCGTTGGGTGTCTGAGGCCAGATTTGGACCCAGGTGCTCCTGGCTCAAGGGCCAATGCTCTGTCCACCACCTAGCCACCCCTACTATTATTACTATTTTATTTTATTTTGGGTTTTTTTCTTTTTTTTTTGGTTTTTGCAGGGCAGTGGGGTTCGGGTGGCTTGCATATCACATGGCTGGGTGATTGTTGGATATACGGGGCCAGATCTGGGCTTGGGTGCTCATGATTCCAGGGCTGCTGCTCTGTCCACTGCGCCACCTGGCCATACCTACAATTATTACTATTACTTTTTTTTAATTTTAATTTTTTTCTCTCCCTTTTACTTTATCGCTCAAGTGAGTCTATATTTTTTTGGGGGAGGGAGTATTCTGTTTACTCTTAAACAAGAATATTTTATTAATGTATAAAAAAACTGTACAAAATGAGAATAAATATTAAATACTAAAAAAAAAGAAGGTAGTACCTGATTTAAGCCTTAAAGGAGAAAATGAGTTCAACAGATGGAAACAAGAAAGAAATACCTTCCAGGCTATGAAAATGACCTGCTTGATTAGATGGCACAAAGAGATTGGTAAACAATAGTTTAATTACACGAAATGCAGTGCATGAACAACGGAAGAAAATTAAACTGGAATGAATCACAAAGCAGGAAGGGACTTCAGAGATTTCCAGTCTTACTTGTGCCTAAGCAAGAATCAATCCAACAAAGGATCATCTAACCCCCATTTGAAAGTTATGTTGGACCTTGACTGATGCCAGGTTATGACATTTGGCTTTGAGCAGAGGACACATGGTCAGATAAGCATATGGAAGTATTTCTTCCACCTTTGGAAGCTGTTCTTGACTTCTCTGGTAGACAATAATCGGTTCTCTAGAGACCAATTGGTCTCAGTTTTCTTTTACAATCAAATACTAAACAATATCCTAAAATAATTTCATGTACCTTCTACTTCCTGTATTGGCCATTGACCTAAATGCAAGAGCACAGTGATTTCTATTTACTCTAGCTAAGTAATTAGTTAGTACATGCTACAGTTTGAGAACTGAAGGCCCAGTCGCTAAAATGATCCCCAGGCAGCAAAGTCTGATTTCATTTTCTTGAAACTGCTGACTTAGTAGGACTCAGTCTGAAAGGCAAATGAACAAGTTTATTGAAGAAAAAGATGTCAACTGATATGGATACAAAAGACCAAATAAAAACAGTACCTACCTCAAGTCCTTTATGTTTTATTAACATATGCCCTTTGTAAACTTTAAAGTTTTATAGGGATACTAAATATTATATACATAAAAAGTACTAAGTCTGTATAAAGCAAAATCAAAATTATTTCATGACAAATAGAACACTACCTACTACTGGAAATAGGGAAGGTCTTGTTTTGGAAGTGGCATCTGAGCTCTGAGCCAGATCTGGAGAAAGTGAGGGAGACTATGAGGTGAAGCATAGCTTGTGCAAAGGTCCAAAGACAGGAGATTAAAATGCCAAGTTTGGTTACAAGTTAAAAAAAAAAAAGCCAATATGACTAAAATTAAAATATTGGGGCGGCTAGGTGGCGCAGTGAACAGAGCACCAGCCCTAGAGTCAGGAACACCTGAGTTCAAATTTGGCCTCAGACACTTAATAATTACCTAGCTGTGTGGCCTTGGTCAAGTCACTTAACCCCATTTGCCTTAGCAAAAACCTTAAAAAAAATTAAAATATCAATTGTATGAAGAAGTAATGTGAACTAAGTCTAGAAATAAGATGGAACCTGCCCATGAAGGGGTTTAAATGCAAGCTAGGGAAGTTTGCATTTTATCCTAGAATAAACAAGAGCTCAAGGGAACATAAAAGGTATACAAGAGAAAATAGTGCAATCCATCTTCTGCATCACAGTATCCTAACTGATGAGAAAGGTAAGATCAGTTTGAGGGGTCCTCCCTTTAGAAGCCGAGTGGTAGAAAGGAAATGGTACTTCAGAAATCTTTAATTCAAGTCCCAGACTGTCTAAGCTTCCTCTATAAAAAGAGAGGTGGGGGAGGCTAGGTGGTGCAGTGGATAGAGCACTGGCCCTGGAATTAGGAGTATCTGAGTTCAAATCCGGTCTCAGGCACTTAATGATTACCTAGCTGTGTGGCCTTGGGCAAGCCACTTAACCCTATTGCCTTGCAAAAACCTAAAAAAAAAAAAAGTGGGGGAGGTAGAGGAGATTTACACTGACCTCTACAGCTTAGGTCAGTTAAGATAATATGTGAAAGTGGTCTGCAACTTCAGAAAATTACTACTCTTTTAAAGTTATGCAATTATTACGCCTTCAGCAGATGTTCTCCAATGTCTCATCATCAATGTGTGGAAGTGACAAAGTCTCTAGAAGATTTTGCAAGGAGAATTAAAGTTCCTATAGCAAAGAACAGCCTAGAGAAAACCTATTTCTTCCTTGTAAAAATCTAACAATGGAAGGTGCTCAGCCCTGGAACAATGACCACCAGTGTATGAAAATTAAACCTTGCTTTTGAAATAATTATAAATAATAAGACCCAGAGAGTTGAGGACATTCACTTGACCAGGACCTCCCAAGGCAATCGTTGCCTTTTTTTGATCCTCTTAATGATCCATTGCCCCCCTTTGCCTTATTAGCCCCCCCCAGAGAATCAAAGAATTAGAAGAGATATCAAAGAGTTTCTAGTGCAACTTATACATAAATATCTCCTCTACAAGATTCACTATAAGTGGTCATTTAGCCTTTTCTTGATACAAAAATCTCCATGGAAGGGGAACACATCAAATTCAAAAGGAAGCCTAAAGGCCCCAGAGAATCAAATTTACGCCATCAAAATGACAATTCACTCTGGGCTTGTAGGCAACTGACTTTTTTTGCAAGGCCCAAACAGTTAAAATTTACCCCAAACTGTACCCACTGAAAAAAGTTGGGCAAACCTTTGGGGTCTCCTACTAACTCCCAGAAACTTCCCACATACACATATTGCTTCTATTTGCACCAAGGGAGTGCCAGAAGCAGCAGACTGGAGAGCAGCTTTGTTGGTATTAGCTGTACTTCTGTGTTAAAACGGAAGCTCAGTACCGAAGTTTGTCATTAAAACATCAGAAATATCATCAAATTCCTCAGCCCATGCACTCACCAAATGAGTACTAAAAGTCACCTTTTTTCCTAAGACTTATTTTTTTTTCCCCTGACATTAAGCAAAAATCATGGCCCAGGAAAGGTCTTAGGCAGTGTAGTACACAGACTTTGGAGTTCAAAACCTGGATTCAAAAGACAAGTCTACCTACCTATTAGCTATGTGACATGGGACAACTTACTTCACTTCTCTATGCCACAGTTTTCTCAGTTTTAAAATGAATTAAAGGGGAGGCTAGGTGGTGTAGTGGATAAAGCACTGGCCTTGGAGTCAGGAGTACCTAGGTTCAAATCCAGTCTCAAACACTTAAAAATTACTAGCTGTATGGCCTTGGGCAAGTCACTTAACCCCATTTGCCTTGCAAAAAACAAACAAACCCTAAAATGAATTAGATGATCTCTAAGGTCACCACCAGTTTTCAATCCTCATTCTAGCATTTGAACAATCTGATTCTTTGTATCAGGAGGTAAGCAAAAGAGCCCAGTGACCCCCTAGGAGGTCCTGGGAGACCCAGACTCCTCAGGCAGCCAACCCCAATAAGAAGTACTTGAGTCAGACATGGGGAACAGTGGGTCACATAGTGCAAGGCTCAGAGCAGTGAGTGAAAAAAGCAGTCACTTAAAGAAGGGGTGGGAGGAAGGGAGAGAGGCAATTAACAGAAGGCCTTAAAACCTATTATTAGTAAATTAGTTTAAATCTTAATGATATACAGCACTTGGAGTCTGGAGACCAGAGTCCTAGACCTATCTCTCACACTAACTTACTTTGACCTTGACAATAACAGCTGTTAACTACCATTTTATGGTTTACAAAACTGGGCTCCATCCTAGCCTCTTCTCTTCTTCCTTTATACTATGTCATTTGGCGATCCCAGAAGCTCTCAGGGGATTCACAATTATCAGCTCTAAGTAGATGATCTGAGACCTATTTGTATAGCCCTTACCTCTTCCCTGACCTCCAGTCTCACATTGCAGCCTTTTCAACATTGAAAACTGCATCTTTTCTAGACATGCAAAACTTAGTATATCCTAAACTGAACTCATTATTTTCCTTCTCCCCCTCAACCAAATCCTCCCCTGTTCCTAATTTCCTCTTTCTCATCACCACTCCCTATCAGCTGCCAAGTCCTGTCATTTCTACCTAACATCTGTCACGTACACCACCATGCCTTTCTCTGTCTGACCATGTCACACCACACCACCCCCACCCATCAATAACTCTAGTGGCATCCTATCACCTCCAGATAAAATATAAAACTCTGGTCTTCAAAGTCCTTCAAAACTTAGCCTCCACCTCTACCTTTCCAATCTTCTTTCACTTTTCACACCACATCATCCCTTCAATCCATTATCCAGTAACACTGGCTCCCTTGCTATTCTTTTTTTTTTTTTTTTAGGTTTTTGCAAGGCAAATGGGATTAAGTGGCTTGCCCAAGGCCACACAGCTAGGTAATTATTAAGTGTCACACAGCTAGGTAATTATTAAGTGTCTGAGACCGGATTTGAACCCAGGTACTCCTGACTCCAGGGCTGGTGCTTTATCCACTACGCCACCTAGCTGCCCCTCCCTTGCTATTCTTTAAACAAAAGGATCATTCTACAGGCTCTGGGCATTTTTGCTGACTGTCTTCTGGACCTGGAATTCCCTCCCTCTCGATCTTCACCTCCTGGATTCCTTCAAATCTATACTAAAATCCCACCTTCTACAACCTCCCTTAATCTTAGTGCTTTCCCTCTGTTGATTATTTCCTATTTAACCTGTCCAAAGTTCATTTGGATGTAGTTGTTTACATGTTGTCTCCTCCATTAAACTGTGAACTCCTTGAGAGCAGATTATATTTTTGCTTTTCTTTAAATCCCCAAAACTTAATACAATGCCTGGCACATAATATTCACTTAATATTAACTGCCTGATGGATGGCATAGGCTAAGGAAAGTTTCCTAGGAAACACACAAGATCTGAGCTGAGCAAAGAAAGAAATTCAAAAATGTGGCAGAGTGGAAAGGTATTTAAGTTAAGGAGAAATGCTAACCACTCCAGACTGTTAGTATGGAGCTTCACAAAAGGCTATTATACTATAGCATAGCACCTGAAGAAAAGTGTCTTTCTCAACCTTTACATAGTTCACTGTCCTATAAAACAGTCAAAAGCCTGACAGTCTGGGAATGAGGTTCACCATGGGTCTGAATTCCAACTTCCACACACTTACTATCCAGGTGATCTGAGACAAGTCACAATCTTCATGAAAACAGAAATGTGTTGGTCTGGGAACATTTTTGCTACTAGGTCATTTCTCAAAACAGTGTCCCTTGCACTTGTACTAACTCTAAAATAGGGTTGCCAGTAGAAAACTACTTTGGAAACCCTAAAGTACTACAGAAAAGAATTATCTTTAAATCAGGTAGTTAGTATCTGTTGAATTAATATGTCCAAATAAATTAGAGATACATTTCCTGCAGGTTGCTCTCTTCTTTTGGCACAGTTAAAATGTTCATTTAGAGCATTTCCTACTGGAATAAAGAGCAATCCCTGATCCTAGGATTGGAAAAGTTAGGAGTTCAGGATCTGAATCAAATGTCCAGGTTACCAGCATGTTTTTGGCAAAGGACTCAAAGACCAGCAAGGGGTGCACTCTTGAGAAGTAGACTGTTAGCAAGAATGTTCTCAGAACAGCTTGTCCCATTTCACCACAGGCCTTTCATACCTACCTACAGTTCAGCTTAGCTCTCTGCAGGGGCACAGGAATTTAGGGAAACTTGAAATGTCTTCTGACCAAGTGGAATCATGGCAAATAAATTCTTTGGCATGTGGGCTCTGATGCATCACTATCAATCAGCCTAGTCATTCAGTCAATTCATTTTAATGAGCACAGCACACCTGTAAATTCCAGGGTTTGATATTAGGGATACAAAGACAATATGGATACCCACCCTGATCTAAGACTTACAATGGGGAAGAAAAGGCATATACACAAACAATTATGATAAAAGAGAATTATAAGTACAAAGCAGCAGTCTGCCAAAAAATGCTCTGGGAAATGTGAGAAAGGAGGGATCACTTTCACGAGGGCCAAAAAGAAAAAGGGAGAGGGGAACTAGATCAGAGTTTTATTTTTTCAAGACATCTAAGCTAAAATTAGAAAGACAGAACAACTTCCAAAGTCCAAAATGGGGGAAACTATTCTTGGAATGAAGCAAGGAACTATGATGGCAGATGGAAGGACAAGAATAGAGGATAGCCTTGGTGAAGGTGGGAATGCCACAGAATTTGCACATTGCACATATTTTCATATTTTTTCAATGATATAAGTTGGATTTGATTTTGATGAACTGATAAAGAGGATTTTTTTCCCCTCTTCATTTTTTTTATTTTTGGATCTTTGAAAACAGTTTGTTATATGAAGTAACATTTTAGGAGTGAGAGAGGAAGGGATATTGAGGAAAACTATGATAATATAAAAAAAGTCATCAATAAAAACTTATTTTTTTAAAAATAAGGAATAGAAAATAATTCAGTTTGGTTAACAGATATGCAAATGTGTGTGATATCAGATAAGTTTGAAAGCTTAGTTAGGTTAGAAGCATACTATGGTCTTGAAAATCAGAACCAAGAGCATATTCTTTATTCAATATCATTGGAAACCAATGTAAATTTTTGAGTAGAGAATGCAGAATGAAATCATGTTAGAATTGAAAGACTCCTCAAGGTTATTTAGTCCAATCAAATACCTCCAATACAGTCAAGTCTCCACTTTGATGCCTACAGTGAGCAGCAGCCCACAATACTTCTATACAATTCTCTCAGTGAAGAATTTTTCTTTATATCTATAAGAACTTGGCCTCTTTGAGACTTCCACTCACTGCTCCTAGTTCTCTGCTTTCTAGGCTTGTTTTGCCAAACAGGACAAATATAAACCTCCTTTCACATAAGGTCATGATAAGACTTCCTGTTCTCAAAGAACTTATGCTCTAGTAAATTTAGCATGGCATAAAAAACTGCAACACATGGCATAATGTGATAAATATTTGTGAACTATCTGTTGAATTTAGTGCCTAATTGAAGGATTATAATTAGATACATACAGAATGGCAAAGGTATGCAGAGGAAGAAGAAAACAGGTGACACTTTGTCTGGACTTTGGAGTAGGGACAAGATTCTTCTCACACAGTAGGTAGAGCGGAATGAAGAAGAGAAACAAAGGAAAATGAATAGTATAAGCAAAGGGGAAACCACTGTGACATGTATGGTGGCCAATACTGGAATAACCAGACCAAGGGAGAGTAATGGAAGATAAAGTCAGATCATAAAGGGTCTCAAACATCAGGTTAAGGAGGACAGACAGATTATTCTCAGGAGCCAGAACAATTTAAGCAAGAGATGAGACATATGGCCTGGTGGTACATGAGTGACAGTGATTAGACAAAAGATCTACTGATAAGGCTACTATGCTTGTTCAGGTGAGAAATTAAATTGCTAGATACACACAAGAATTGGTCATACCATGAGTATTTTTGTTTTGAGCACCTGGATATCTGCTGAAGGAACAGGAGGGAGAAACCTGGGTACCCTGCTCTGAGAGAGTACACTCCAATTGCAAAGAGCATGAAAGGTGTAACCAAAGAGATCAAGAACAAAGTCCTGTAATAAATTATGACAGTAATTATAAATACTACTGTCAGGGAAAATCAAAGAGGTTTCCATGAGGAACTGCAAGAGATGAGAAGGCTTCCTGGAAAGGTATCAATGATCTCAAGGAAAAGGGAGACTTCGACCTAAAGACATCATACTGGAAAGCAAATTAGGTAGGAAAAAAAAGTCAATGTTGTCAAGCATCCTCTGGGATATTTGTTTGCAAGATTACATTAAACCCTAATTCAGAAATCAATTTCAACAAGAGAACCTTATAGTTATCATCGACAAACTCTCAGAAAAATCTAGGTTTTGAAGCTATGGTCAAACCTGGAATTGCTCCATGTCTCTGCAAATATTAGTCAGCATCTATAAAGGGTTTCCTAGTCCAATTTCTAGAAGTCAGTGTGGTACACTGGATTTGGTTCAAATTCTAGTTCTGCCACTTATTATCTTTGGATCCTTGAGCAAGTTACAAAGGAGAGGGGTTAGACTGAATGATCTCTACAATCCTTTCCAGTGCTGCTAGGATAGGATAGCTGGAAGTAACAATCCAAGAAGAAAGGGAATCAAATCTGGGTCATAATGCCTCCCCTTCAGTCTACAATACATACTCACATAAATTAACAATCCTTTAAGGTTTACAATATGCTCCTCCTACAGAAATTCTATGAGACAAGTACTACCTGATCCCCATTTTACAAATTAAGCAACTGAGATAAGAGTTGTCCACTGCATCACAAAGCAAAGAAATTTCAGAGCTGAGCAACCCTAGGGCTTCTGATTCCAAATCCAGTGTTTCTTCCTCTACACTGTGTACTTCCCACAAACATTTGTCCCCAAAATCATCTTCCTCCCAGGCACTGGAAAAGTATAACTGATTAAAATCTCATCATTTCCAGAGAAAATAGGAAGAAATGTCTGGAGAGACAGAGAGAGAGAGAGAGAGAGAGAGAGAGAGAGAGAGAGAGAGAGAGAGAGAGAGAGAGAGAGAGAGAGAGAATATGAACTCGTAAGAGTTGAGGAAATCTGATCTGCCAGAAAACTACTCCCAACCTTAAACTGGAAACTGATCTCACTTTGTGAAAGAACAGGCACTTTATAAGTGCCTAATCTGTGACAGAGACTGCACTAGATGCTGGGAATAAAAAATAAAACAGTCCATACCCTGATATTCTATAGGAGGCTATATCATATTCGGAGTTTATAGTTTATACAAAAGAATGCTGACATGGTTGAGGAGAAAAACAATAACAACTAGGAAAATCAGGAAAGATCTATTGAAGAGGATAGCACATGAGTTGGAGGGGGTCAGTGATCATTTATCTATCATCTGTTAAGTGTTATGGAAATAAAAAGATATAATCCCTTCCCACAAGAAGCTTATATATTATTATTATTATTATTATTATTACTACATGTTCTGATAAGAAAGAAAGTTCCAAGAAGTTGAGGTAAGGAAGGAGAACATACCGGACATTGGGATGAAACTGTCCAAAGGCATGGATGCAGGAGATGAAATGCCAGGTACAGGGGGAACAACATTCCATCGGGAGGCTTCCTCATCTATCTATCAGAGAGTCAGCTGACAGGGTACATCAGTCAATGGAAACAACATCACCACCAATATATCATAGTGCTTCTCAGAGACTCTGGCTATCTGCCCTTGTCTGTCACAGAAGAAGAGCAACTGGAAGGAGGTGGTTCTAAATCATGGGGAACATGTAGAGATGCTGTTTGAAGAAAAATTGACTCAAAGACTTTAGAGATGTTCAATCCAGTAAACATTTATAAAAGCCTAGTATATGTAAAAATAACACTGAAAACTAAGTTGAGACATTTATACAAGTTAGAAAATGATTGACTAAAAAATGTCAAACAAAAGGACCCAAGAGACACAAGGGGTAAGGAGTATTTTCTTTAAAAGGCTCAGGGAAGACACTGTGGAGAACAGTAGTATCAAAAGTCAGACAGGAGAAATGTGTCAGAATATAGAGAACTATATTCATGTAATCACAGAGAGAATAGCAGGAAACTGGAGAAAAAAGTATAAAATTAAGCCTAAGAAGCAGTCTACAGACAAATTATGGAGGGCCTTGAATGCTAGACTAAAAAGTATATATTTTGTTCCTACATGATAGGGAGGAAAAGAGCACTGGGTTTGGAATCAGAGGACTTGGCTTTGAAACTTGGCTCCACTTGGCTCCTATATGATCTTATGCTAGTCACAAACTCTTTGGACCTCAGTTTTCTCATCTATAAAATAAAAAAGCAAGAAGATTGATCAAGATGACCTCTAAGATACCTTTTAGCTGTATATCTCTGATCCTTTGATATGGTAGAGAACAGAGAAGGCAGCTAGATGGTATAGTGGTTAGAGCACTGTCCTTGGAGTCAGAAGGATGGGAGTTCAAATCCAGTCTCAGACACTTGATTGACACTAGCTGTGTGACCTTAAGCAAGTCACTTAACCCTGATTGTATCATATCCAAGGCCACTTCCAGTCATCTTGATTCAAATCTAGAAACTGGATCCAAATGACTGGAGGAGAAAGTGAAGCTGGTGACTCAGGAAATCATCCCCCTCCTCAAATCCAATTCATCTGCTTGTCATGGTATCATCTTCCTGATATCATGATCTTCAAGAATGATGGACATTGGGACAGAGCCAAGATGGCGACAAGAATGGATCCTGTCTTAGGCACTCTCTCATAAAACTCATAAACTAAGGACTCTAACTAAATTTTCAAGAGACAGAACCCACAGAGGGACCCAGGGAGGCAGTTCTCCTACTCAAGGTAACCTGGAAAAGAGCAAAAAGGCTCTGCTCCCCGGGGTTGGAGGGGCAGCCCACCAGAGCAAAAGAACTTCAGCCTCCTGGAGGCAGCCCCAGGGTGCTAGGAGCAACAGCTCACAGTGGCAGGGGAGTTTCCTGACCTACGCCCCGGGGAGCATCGGGCACAAATTGGGGGAACAGGGGGGGACCTCTGCCAGAGCAAGCACATGAAGTCTAGCTCTCTGGGCACACAGAGAGCAGCCTGGCCAGCAAAGCCCAGTTCCAGGAAACAGAAGCAGGTGGAGCCTGTAAGCAGAAGCCCCCAGGGCATCAGCCCATTGAGCTGAGGGAGGGGAGTGAAGAGAGACTGCAGAGCTCTGTCCTCTGCCCCTGGAACAGGAATCTGGGGCTCTGACCACATTCAGATCCTGATTGCAGTCTAGCCACCCCCCCCCCACAAAACAGCAGGGCCCCCTCCACCTCAGCCCTGTGGCAGAGGGGGGGCGCATATGGTCATTCACAGACCAGGAGAGAGGACAGGGCCTCACACACTGAGACCCTTGTGGGAGTGTCACAAAAGCTCAGGAAGCACCCCAAAACCAGGAAAATGAGCAAGCAGATCAAAAAGAGGAGCACCATTGAGAAATATTTTGCATATGAGCCCAAGAAGAATCAAAATACTCAGTCTGAAGATGAGGAAGCACAAACTCCTGCATCTAAAGACTCCAAGAAAAACAGAAATTGGGCTCAGGCTATGACAGCTCAAAAAAGACTGAAAATCAAATGAGGGAGTTAGAAGAAAAATTGGGAAAAGAAATGAGAGAGATGCAGGAAAAACATGAAAATGAAGTCAGCAGCCTAGTCAAGGAAATCCAAAAAAATGCTGAAGAAAATAGCATGCTAAAAACCAGCTTAGGTCAAATGGATAAAACAGTTCAAAAAGTTATTGAGGAGAAGAACGCTTTAAAAAAGCAAAATTGGCCAGACGGAAAAAGAGATAAGAAAACTCTCTGAGGAAAACAAATCCTTCAGACAAAGAATAGAACTCAGGGAGACTGATGAATTTCCAAGAAACCAGGATTCAATACTTCAAAACCAAAAAAATGAAAAATTAGAAGAAAATGTGAAATATCTCATTGAAAAAACAACTGATATGGAAAACAGACTTAGGAAAAATAATTTAAAAATTATTGGAATACCTGAGAGTCATGATCAGGAAAAGAGCCTTGACATCATTTTCAAAGAATTACTACAGGAAAATTGCCCTGATATCCTAGAAGCAGAGGGCAAAATAGAAATGGAGAGAATCCACAGATCCCCCCCAAGAAAGAGATCCCCAAAAACCAACCCTAGGAATGTTATAGCCAAGTTCCAGAACGCCCAAGTCAAAGAGAAAATATTACAGGCAGCCAGAAGGACACAGTTCAAATATCATGGAGCTGTAGTCAGGATCACACAGGACTTAGCAGCAACTACATTAAAAGCTGGTAGGTCTTGGAATATAATATACTGGAAGGCAAAAGAGCTTAGAATGCAACTGAGAATCAACTACCCAGCAAGGCTGAATGTCCTCTTCCAGGGAAAAAGATGGACTTTCAATGAACCAGGGGAATTTCAAATGTTCCTGTTGGAATGGCCAGAGCTGAACAGGTTTGATCTTCAGATACAGGACTCAGGTGAAGCATAGAGAGTGGAGGAGAAAAGGAAAATATGAAGGACTTGATGAACTGCATGTATCCCTGCATAGAAAAATGACACTGATAATATTCATATGAACCTTCTCAGTTAATAGAGCAGGTAGAGGGAGCTTTTATAGTTGAAGCACAGGAGAATGCTAAATTTGAAGATAAAATATGGTGTAAAAATGGAGTCAATAGAAAAAAAGGGAAATGTAATGGGAGAAAGAAAAAGGAGAGGGGGAATAGGCCAAGATATTTCATATAATAAGATTTTTCTTTATCACAATGAACTATTGCAATGTTATGGAAGGGGGAAAGACAAGGGGGAATGAGGGAATCTTCGCTCTCATTAGAGGTGGCTAGGAGAGGAAACAGCATATGTACTCAATGGGGGTATAGGCATCTGGAGCAAGAAGGGGGGCATGGGGTAGGGAGGGTGATGTGAGTGATGGAGGAGAGGATGGACCATGGGGGGGAGAGTGGTCAGATACAACACATTTTCTTTTTTTACTTCTTGCAAGGGGCTGAGATTGGAAGGCTGCTCCAGGACCATAGGGCCAGGTGGATGTTGGGCCTAAGGGGTGGTATGGGGGCTCAGGGCCTCTTGGCCCCAGGACCAGGGATCTGTCTGCTGCACCACTCAGCTACCCTACAGCAGAGTCAGAATGAAAGGAAAGAGAAAATATAGTACATGATAGTGGAGAAATACAAAAGGAGGGAGTTGAGATCAGCAATGGCAATGGTGGAAAAATATGGAAGTAACTTTTGTGATGGACTTATAAAGAATGTGATCCACCTGTGACAGAGTTGTTGGTGTTGGAAGAAAGACTGAAACACATTTTTTATTATTATTCTTATTTTTTGGGGGGTGCAGGGCAAATGGGGCTGGGTGCCTGCCTGGGGCTGCATAGCAGGGTAATTGTTGGGTGTCTGAGGCCGGATTTGGACCTGGGTGCTCCTGGCTGAAGGACCAATGCTCTATCCTCCACCCAGCCACCCCTACTATTATTAATATTTTTTTTATTTTGGGCCTTTTTTTTCATTTTTTGGTTTTTGCAGGGCAATGGGGTTCGGGTGGCTTGCATGTCACACGGCTGGGTGATTGTTGGGTGTATGGGGCCGGATGTGGGCTCGGGTGCTCATGGCTCCAGGGCTGGTGCTCTGTCCATTGCACCACCTGGCCATACCTACAATTATTACTATTATTTTTTTATTTTAATTTTTTTTCCTTCCCCTTTATCACTCAAGCAAGTCTATATTTATGGGGGGGGATGAGGTATTTTGTTTACTCTTAAACAAGAATATTTTATTAATGTATAAAAAAACCATTATTTGTACAGAATGAGAATAAAGATTAAATTAAAAAAAGAATGATGGACACACATCATCATCATCATCATCATCATCATCATCAGGGAAGAGGGACATAATGAAGTTGAAACAAGGAGAAGTGGAGGTTTTTATATGGTTGAATTTATTTTACCAAAGATAAAAGAAAGCATCCTAGTTACTAGTAACTCTGGTTCTAAGAACCTACAGAGAATCTATAAGGAGAAGCAATGTGGCTTAATGGAAAGAGCATTGATGCTGGCGCCAGATTAACATTCCTAAAACACTCCTTTCATCAATGCAGGTCTCTAGGTCAAAATCCTATAATGGATCCCTTAATCCTTTATAAGATAAAGTCCTAACTCCTTACCCTGGCATTCAAAGTCCTTGATAATCTGATTCCTACCTACCTTTCTAGAGTTAGTATTCCAGGTAAAACAATGAACTTGCTATTAGAATCAAAGAATCTAAGAGTTATAGAGAACTTTAGACAGCATATTTATCCAACATTTAGCTGGAACAGGAATCCTCTCTACACAATCACAAGCAGTTTATACAGGCTCCTGTTAAATCCAGTGATAAGCAAATTGGTGCTTTCTAAAGCAGTCAATTCCATATTTTGACAATTGTAATTGCAACTTTCCCAAGTCCTATCATGACCAACATCTGAATTTCTTCCCACTAAATCCTATCAATCTGTTTTAGTCTAGCACATATAGAATGCACAAACTCCAGGAAGCTTCGAGCAGTAATTCTAACCAAAGTCAATTTTTTTCCCTTTTTGTGGCAAATAATACTTCTTATGGTCTGTCCTACTATGCATTCATATAATCATAAAGCATTAGAATGTTTCAGTTATTATGGAACTACAGAACCTTAAACTAGAGTTATTATATAACTTTTGCACTAGGGTTCCATAAGAAAATTGTTGTCAGTGTTCTTTCATACTCTAAAATATTATATAGCCATAGGAATAAGTCCAGTTCCTTCACTTTATTAATGAGGAAATAAGGAAATAAATTTCTTAAGATCACAGAGATAATATTTAAACCTACTCTGACTACAAATCAAGTATTTTTTTCATTATATATAAATATATATATGCATATGTATGACTATATTCCATATGTATCAGAATCACTTATGGTGTTTGACAATTTTAAGTAGTAGAATGGGCTCAATTTTTTTGTACTTTACCCCCTAAACTACCCT
This sequence comes from Macrotis lagotis, assembly GCF_037893015.1. Lineage (NCBI taxonomy): Eukaryota > Metazoa > Chordata > Mammalia > Peramelemorphia > Peramelidae > Macrotis > Macrotis lagotis. Next base: position 836,449,748 of record NC_133658.1, on the reverse strand, counting down.
GACCCTTCCTTTATCCTCTATCCCCATGTAAGATCAGGTTCTTTCAAGCTTTAAGCTTCAATGTATTTCATAGCCAAATGAACTTGAGAAATATAGTTCTAATCCAAAATACTATATTCTATAGATGAGAAAACTGAGACGTAGAGAGTTGGAAATCTTGCCCAAGGTCAGGCAAGAAGTAACAGAGATAATAGCCAAGCCTAGATTTTGTGGAGACATACTATTTATGTAGTTTGCCAACTATTTTCTACCAAATCTGTCATTTGTCTCATAGCTGGTGAGTTATCGCCTCTCTGAACATCCTCTGTAGAACATAGATAACAATATCTCACAGGTGAATTATAAAGAAAACTTTTGGTCAACCTTAAATCACTACAGAGGGCAGCTAGGGGATATAGAGAACAGAGTACCAGATTTGGAGTCAGGAAGACTTAGTTCAAATCTGACTTCAGACACTTTTGGTCTCAATTTCTTCATCTATAAAATAAACTGGAGAAGGATATGGTTTGTCATTTCCTGGCAAACTACTCCAGTAACCAAGAACACCCCAAATGGAGTCATCAAGAGCTGGATATGACTGAACAACAATAAAATAATTACAGAAATTTCATGGATAAGTCTTGTCTGCTAATTAACTGCTCCTTGAAAGCAAGGGTTTAAACCTTTGTTTTTCTTCCTTTTCTCATAATTAGTTCCTAACATGATCCAGGAAAATGGCAGGTCCTGAATTGAATGTTCTCATCTGACATAACCCCAGAATTGTGGAGATCAGTATAGATATCTATACCATAAAGTATGGCTTTTGTCATCTGTGTCTGCAACAATAATGCAAAAAGCCTTCAAACTCACCCACTCACCCTTCCTCCCCACCAAAGATTAAATCACCTCAGATAAATTGAAATTCTGTCCTTGGTATGGAGACAGAACAATGCCTAACCCAGCCCACTGGGTCAGTCCTCTGGACCTATGATTTGCCACTGGACTCCAATGACTAGAGGAGAGAGTGAAGCTCATCATGACTGTCTCTGCCTCACTTAAATACAATTCATGTGCAAGTCAGGACATCACCTCCTGATGTCTTTAGTCCTTTTTGAGAATGAAGAACAACATCCCAGCCTTTACTAGAACCTGAGGCAATATGAAGATTACCAGAAAAAATGGTGTAAATCAGGCTATAGTGCAGAAAAATCTCCACAAGGCTGAAGGGACAAGCGAGACCTGAATTTACTGCTGTATGCCTGGTAAGGAAATGAGAGTCAGGCCCCTGTAGAAAAGGCTCTAGCATACTGTTGAGCTCTGACATACCTGCTCCAGCACTACCTGACATACCCAAAGGACAGAAGAATGATCAAGAAGGCCAATGAAAAATTATAGTAAATTGCTTCTACTCCAAAACTGCACAGGAAATGACTCTGAAACCCAAGGACATTAGGAAAAAGGGTTAACAGCAAAGCTATCACCAACACTGACAAATAAACCTGCAACTTTCAACCACAACCTGAAAAAGGTCAGAAACATGAGTCATATATACAAAGCTCTCTCTCTGGAAACAGAGAGAAGAGAGCCCCTAAGAAAGACTAAGGATGTTTGTAAAATCATAGCAAAGGATCTTGGGGGGGAAAACTGTGAGCAGTGTAGTGTAGTAGAGATCAGAACTTCAGGGCAGCACCCAGACCAGAGCAATTCAGGGACCCAGGGCTTCAAGTTCCTATCATTTGTCAGGAGAAAAAATAGAGACCCTTGGAAAATAGAATGCTTTGAACTTCAAAGATCCATGGAAATGGAAGTAAGCATAGGAACTAAGGTACTAAGGCAAACAAAGAGGAAGCTGGGCTAACTACATTTCCCAAAAGTAGAAGACAGAGCCTGGCTCAAGAAACAAAATCTTAATTCAGGAACTAAAAAAAAAAAAAAAGAGTAAATTAAACTAAATACCAGTTAGTATCAATGAATCAATAAACGAAGAGCTACCATGTTCCAGGCATTGTTTTAAGTGCTAGGAATACAAAAAAAAGACAGAGTACCTGCTTTCAAGAACATTACAAACTAATGAAGGCAGCAACAGACAAACAAATATATAGAAAGCAAGCTATATATATAGGAGAGAAGAAAAAATAATTCAATGGGAACACTAGAATGAAGAAGGGTTGGTAAACTTTTCCTATAAAAGATGGCATTTTAGTTGGGACTTAAAGGAAGCAAGGGAAGTCCATAGGTTAAGGAGGGAAAGCATTCCAGGTAGGGGACAGGCAGAGAAAATGTTCAAACCTGAGAGATGGCATATCTTTAAGGACAGTCAGAAAGCCAGTATCATTTGTCCCAAGAGTAAAAGGTAGAAGGGTGCAATGTTAAGAAGGGTTTTGAATGTCAAACACAGTATTTTGTAGTTGATCCTGGAAGTGATGGTGAATCACTGGAGTTTACTGAATAAGGTAAGTGACATGATTGGACCTATGCTTTAGGAAAATCACTGTTGTGGTTGAATGAAGGATAGAATGGAATAGAAGACTTGCAGTAGACAGACCTCACAGCAGACTACTGTATTAATCAAGGCATGTAGCAATGAGGATTTTTCAATAGAATGTGGCAGGGGAGGGTAAGGGTGGAGAGATAGTATAGGGTGGAAAGAGATCTTGCCAAGGTGAGAACAACAGTTCTTTGCAATAGCTTGACTATTGGGGGGGAGGGGGAGGGGGAGAAGGAGATGCTTTGAAGAAATAAAGCAAGAAGGGGAACCTAGATGGTGCAGTGGACAGAGCACCAGCCCTGAAGTCTGAAGGACCTGAGTTCAAATGTGACCTCAGACACTTAATAATTACCTAGTTGTGTGATCTTGGGCAAGTCACTTAAGCCCATTGCCTCACCAAAAAAAGAAAGAGCCAAAAAATGAATAACAGTTCCTGAGAGAAGAGGAGAAGAATAAATAACATAAAAGAAAAAGAGAGGACCCTTATTCAAGCAACTAGACTAAAATAGAAATAAAAATTCAGTGACTTCATTATACAATAATAAATAAGAGAACAAAATCAAATGATTAAAAAATAAATGTTATAAAAAACAATTGACTTGAAAAACAAGTCAAGGAGAGGTTGTTTAAGAATCATTAGTCTCCAGAAAGGACAACGATCAATGTTGGAAGGGATGTGGGAAATCTGGGACACTAATACATTGTTGGTGGAGTTGTGAACTCATCCAACCTTTCTGCTTACAGTATTGGTTTTTTTTTTTAATGTCTAAATCCTGTATCCATTTGGATCTTATCTTGATATAGGTGTGAGGTGTTGGTCTAATCTAAGTTTCTTCTATACTAACTTCCAATTTTCTCAGCAGTTTTTATCAAAGAGAGAGTTTTTAATCCCAATAGCTGGATTCTTTGGGTTTATCAAACAGCAGATTACTATAATTGTCTCCTGCTTTTGCACCTAGTCTATTCCAATGGTCTACCACTCTGTTTCTTAGCCAATACCAGACAGTTTTGATGACTGATGCTTTATAATTTTAGATCAGGTAGGGCTAAGCCACCTTCTTTTGCACTTTTTTTCATTGAATTCCTGGAAATTCTTGACTTTTTATTTCTCCATATGAATTTACTTACAACTTTTTCTAATCCATTAAAATAATTTTTTGGAATTTTGATTGGTAAGGCACTAAACAGATAGTTTAGTTTTGGTAGAATTGTCATTTTTATTTTATTAGCTTGACCTATCCATGAGCAGTTGATGTTTGCCCAGTTATTTAAATCTAATTTGTGTGAGAAGTTTTGTAATTGTTTTCAAAAAGTTTCTGAGTCTGCCTTGGCAAATAGACTTGGCAAATAGGTATTTATATTGTCTGAGTTTACTTTAAATGGGATTTCTCTTTCTAGCTCTTCCTGCTGTATCTTGCTACTCATATATAGAAAAGTTGAGTATTTATGAGGGTTTATTTTTTATCCTGCAACTCATCTAACCTTTCTGAAGAACAATTTGGAATTACATTCAAAGGGCAATAAAAATGTGCATACTCTTTGATCCAGCAATACCACTACTAGGCTCTATACCTTGAAGAGATCATGAAAAAAAGAGTAAAAATATCACTTGTACAAAAATATTCATAGCAGTTCTGCTTGTGGTTGCAAAGAATTGGAAATCAAGTGAATGTCCATCAACTGGGGAATGATGGAAAAAATTGTGGTATTATGTATGTTGTGGAACACTATTGTTTCATTAGAAACCAGGAGGAATGGAAATTCAGGGAAGCCTGGAAGGATATGCATGAACTGATGCTGAGTGAGATGATCAGAACCAGAAGAACAATGTTCACCCTAACAGCAACATGGGGTCAATGATCAACTTTAATGGACTTGCTCATTCCATCAATGCAATAAACAGGTTCAATTTTAAGATCTCGGTGATGAAGAATACCATCTGTATCTAGAGAAAGAAGTCTATTATCTTCAATTTTTAAAAAATGTTGTCTTATATACTATATAATTTTGCTATCTCTAATATTTTATTTTTTCCTCAAGGATATGATTTTTCTCTCAACATATTCAATTTTGATCAATGTATAGCATGGAAACAATGTAAAGATTATCAGACTGCCTTCTGGGGGGATGGAGGGAGGGAAGCAGGGGGAATTGTAAAATTCAAAAAAACCTTACCAATAATAATAGGTAGAAACTACTATTGTATATAATTGGAAAATAAAAAAATTGGAAAACAAAAAAATTATATAATAAAAAAGAAAAAAAATCATTGGTCTCCCTAAAAACAGTGGAAAAAAATTCCTGGTTATTGTATTCCAAAAAGTCATATATATGAAAACCATCCTAGGTCTATATGGAAGGAAGAAAAAGAAAGAAGCATTTATTAAGAATCTGTTTTATGTCAGACACTGTGTCTGATATACCTCATTTGATTCTCACAACCCTGTACTATTATTATCCCCATTTTACAGGTGAGGAAAACTGAGACAGAAGTAAAGTGATTTACCCATGGTTACAGGGTGAGCAAGTATCTCAAATCAGATGTGTCCTCAGCATTTCCTGACTCAAGGTCCAGTGTTTTATAGACAGTTTAACCGTCTATATTAGACAGTACAAAGTAAAAGCAAAATTATTAGTATAAAGTAAAAGTTAGTAAAAAGTAAAAGCAGAATTTATCCAATCTAAAAAACTCTAAAAGTAAAAGTCTCAGAAATATCATAATCAAAATCTAGTGCTTCCATGTCAAAGAAAGTGTGAAGAAAGAAGCAGTTCAAGTAACAAGGATCCACAGTTAGAATACAGAAGATCTAGAAGTATATCCCAAAAGAAGAGATCTTAGAATATTCCAAAAGGCTAAAGATAAAGGACCTTGCTGAGTATCATCTTCCAGGGATAATGGAAAGTTGTGTACATGCATAAGCATGTGCATGCACACACACTCACACACACACACACACACTTTGGTGAAAAAATATATCAAACTCAGGGATTTAATTGAGAGGGGGAGGATAATTTGAGGAAGCTACAAGTAATTGCTTATCTCAAAATAACAATTATAAAAAGAAAAGCAAAAAAAGTCATCAGATTCTAAAAGGGTATCCTTCTTAGATAACTACAATTGGCTATATACAATTGTATATGAATGTGATAAAACATTATTTCATTGTCAGCAATAACAAAACCAATGATTTCAATTGAACTGACAGTAAAGTGAAATCACAACAATTAATATAATGACAATTATATAATTAAAAAACCTAAAAGACTTAAGAACAAAGATCAATCATGACTTCAGGTAATAATGACAAAATAGAGATCCACTGTAACATTTTTTAAAAGCACAGAAGACAAAATGAAGCTCAGAAGGAAGCACAGATGAGCAGAATGGTCTTGAAAGTAACATATAGAATTCATAATTTTTTTTAAAAAAATGAGTTAAATAGGGATCCATGCTTTACAAAGCATCCTCTCTTTGTGTTCTGTTACGTATGGTGAATTGTTGCTCTTTTTGGGTGTTTAAGATCAAGATTTAAGATCAAGACAGCAAGATTCCCCTGAAATTCTTTTCATTAAAGGTTTCATAGCTAGGCAGAAATGGGTAAGAGCACCAAGCCTCGAGTCAAGGAAGACTTAAAATTAGGCCAGTTCTTTACTAGTTGTGCAACCCCAAACAACTCACTTGACCTTGTTTGCCTTTTGTCTCATCTGGAAAATGAGCTGGACAAGGACATGGCATTCCAGTAATTTTGCCATGAAAACCCCAAATAAGGTCAAAAAGAGTCAGAAACAATTGAAAAGATTGAACGATAATGACAACTCTCAGAATAAAGCAGGGGATAGTAGACCCTAGGGCTCCTATAATAACTCTTAAATAAACTTCAAGGTTTCCCACCATAGCAACCCTGTAAAATAAGTCTTATAAGATTTTTGTCCATTTTAAAGAGAAATAAATTACACTAAATAAATGAAGTAATTTGTTGAGGGTCAACAGTAAGTTATAAAATTATATCAATTGATTCAAAGCCCAGTCACTTCAGTCAGTGCCAGGGTAACATTAACCAATATACAAACAAGTTTCTGCTGGAACTATGGTGTGAACTAGGAAACAAGAATAATTCTGGTTTCCAAAGATGTTAAAGGAGATTTGATATGTAGACAGGCTCATTAACAGACTCAAACACTGACCAAAACAAAGCAAGAATATTAATATTGTTTGCCAGCAGAGTCAGGATACTTGGGTTCAATTAGTCTGTGAAAAGAGGAATCAAAAACCTATCATAAGGGGGCAGCTAGGTGGTGCAGTAGATAGAGCATTGACCCTGGAGTCAGGAAGACCTGAGTTCAAATGTGACCTCAGACACTTAATAATTACCTAGCTGTGTGGGCAAGTCACTTAACCCCATTGCCAAAAAACAAACAAACAAAAAAAAACCCCCAAACAAACCACCACCTATCATAAGCAATTATTAAGCATATCTATGACCAGACATTATATTAGATGCTATGGTTGCACAGACAAAAATCAAACCCTTGAGTCATGTATATTCTTTGGGGGGGGGGTTGCAAGGCAAATGGGGTTAAGTGGCTTTCCCAAGGCCACACAGCTAGGCAATTAGTAAGTGTCTGAGACCAGATTTGAACCCAGGTACTCCTGACTCCAGGGCCAGTGCTTTATCCACTGTGCTACTGAGCTGCCCCCAAGACATGTATATTCTAACAGAGGAAACAAGTATACACAGGATAACAGCAGTTGCACCATCTCTTTCACAAGATTATTGTTACCAAATTTTTGTGTGTGTACCTGAAAACACTACTCCATTACTTCTAGTCTTCAGGTACAACATGGAAAACTAAGATCCAGAGAACATATTTTCAAAACTCTGGTCTAAATGTGTCATAATATCATGAAATCTTGAAAAATTAAAGGCCTAAAGTAATCTCAGAGGACAACTAGTCCAAGTCATAGCTTATCAGAAAACTTTTCCATAATTTCTTAGATAAATGGTCATTCAGTCTTTTCTTAAAGATCTCCCATGACTAGGGAGTAGCCAAAATCTGCTTCTTTATGATTTCCTGTTTATTTCTAATTCTGCTCTCTGGAGGACAAGCAGAATCAATCTGCTCAACTGAAATGAATCATTTGTGGTTCCTTCCTTCACACCCCCTGCCTCCATCCTATCACTAAGCTTAGTGCCAGACACAGTGCTCAATTAACATTTGTTGAATAAATCTTCATAACAGTAAATTTACCCCTACCTGCACCTAAGTCTCAAGAGTTGATTTTCTTCTTCCACATCACTTATAAGGGAAATTGGAAGAAGAGATTCCCCCAGTCCCTCCCTGAAAGGAGGCCCTGGAGGGTGAAAAGTAAAGGGAGCTGATATCAGTGACTGTTGGAGCAAGGAAGAAATTAGAATTCAGATTGGAAAGTCAACTATTTCAATCTATAACTAAACAAATTCCTTCTACAACATTCAACAGACGACCATCAAGTCTCCTGCCTGAAGAATTCCAGTAATGAGGAATTCACTACTTCTTGAGTTAGCTTATACCACTTTAAAACAGCTCTAATAGTTAAGAAGCTTTTTTCCTGAGATAGTGCTAAAATCAATCTTGCCTTGCCTTGCCCACTTCTCCAAATTCCTAGGGTTTAATCCTTGTTTTCATCTAATTTCTGTCCCCCTCTAGAGGCAAACAAGTCTTAACCCTTCATCCCCATAAATCTAGTCCTTCAGAAAAAATTAAAGGTGTTCAGGGATGAACTCCCCACAAATCTTCTCTATGTTACACTGTACAGATGAGGGAACTCAAAATAGTTCCACAGTCAGGACTTTGGATTTGTAATCAATGTACTTTCTCTTACTATACTATCAAAAGCAGCATGATGCACTTAGTAAATTTTAGCCCTGCAGTTGCAATCTTTCCCAAGACTCCAAGTTTGCAAACTCCATAAGAAGAGAGTGAAGAGGAAGATGGAGCAGTGACTCTCCACCCACAACTATGAGCTGTTACTGGTATGCTGGGGAAAAGGAAGTCAGGCTGGGAAGGTCAGATCTCAGTGATGTTACATGAGCTGACTACACTGGGAAGACTTGTTGGCTTTAGATGGCTTGATAGTCCTGATAATAAGAAGGCACTGATAGCTAAGTATGACACCAAACAAACTGAGCCAACCCTGTGGTTTTGAACAACACTTCCAAGGAAGAGTTCATTTTGGCAAGGAGACCACCTGATTACAAGTTAAAAAAAAAAACATCTCTACTGATCAGGCAGTATACCTAACACTGTGCATCTCTTTATAGGAAGGAATATGTATGGAGAAGAGTAATGAGATGGACTGGCTAATTCAGCTGAAGGAATTGGGGATATGTAGTCTATAAACTACAAGACTTTTGGCTTGGCAGAAAAATAATAGGCTATAGAGATAGAAAGGCATTTTCATATACAATCACAGAGACTATGAAAAGCAGAGGAATATAACTGCCTCAAGCATTTGAATAGTGGTTCTATATAGAACTAGGAGAGATCTAGAGTTAGAAGGGGTTGACTACTTTAATATCATTTTGCAGCTGAGAAAATTGAGCTCTAGAAGGGGGGAAAATGACTTGCCTAAAGGGACACAAAACTACTAATTACTAAGTGGCAAAGTCAAGACCAAAACTCAGATCTGACTCCAGATCTAGTCTCTCTGATACTATATTGCCTAGCTAGAATCCTTCTGCTTGACCTGAGAGGTCAAAACTAGGAATAATGAGCAGAGATTAGAAAAAGACAAAATTCTATTCAAGATAAAAAGATTTTCTTAACAACTGGGGACAATAAGAAAGTGGAATAGGTTATTATAGGAGGTAGAGAGCAATCCATCAATGGGGATTTCCAAGCAAGAGCTAGATATTGAAGAAAAGATTCTGGGAATTTAACTGAATGCACTTCAGGTTCCTTGCACCTTGGAGATTCTGTAATTTAGTGAACTACAGAACAAAAGAAAGGTTAAAAGAACAGAAAAAATACTGAAGAACAGCTTCTCTCCCTCCTAACCCAATCTTAAACATGTGTGTGTGTGTGTGTGTGTGTGTGTGTGTGTGTGTGTGTGTGTGTGTGTGTGTATGCAACTGACTCCACCTAGCAGCATCCAATACGCATAGTGAAGAGACAAGGACAAGGATTCCCTGCAGCCATAGCACTACTGACATAGGTGTTGACAGGAAACAATGTCTTATATCCCAAGTTGGCTGATGCTAGTAAATGTTTTCCCCAAAGATATGCAATTATAGGAAGCAACAGACACACAGAATCTTATAATCTCAAGAGCTAGAAGGTACCTCAGCGATCAGGCCAAACAAAACTCTGCCCAAAAGTATGAACTCCTTCTACAGTCATCCTGATGTGTGTCCAGTTTCTCCACATTTGAACACCTGTCAAGGAGCTTACTTCCCACTTCCCTTCAGGCAGCTCTGATCCAATATGGGACAGCTTTGGCTCACAGGACAACAGCTTTAGAAGCTATTTAGTCTTGCCCCTTTATTTTAATAGATGAGAAAATTAAGGTTCATAGAAGTTAAATGACTTGCTCAAGGTCACAAGAGTAATAAACATTAAAATCAGGATTTGAAACCAGGCCTTCTTACTCCAAACCCAGTAGTCATTTGGCTCCTTAAGATGATTCAAAGTCCAAAGAATTCACTTCTTAGAAATGTGTTATGGAAACAAATTTATTGAGCCATATTAAATGAGAGCAAATTCTTTAAGACATAAAAACACAATGTTTTTCAAGGGCTTGGATGCAACAGCTTTTTCCAAAAATAGGAAGATTAATGAGCAAAGATGAATATGTTTGTGAAGAGAAATAATAATCCTTTCCATTTACCTCCAAGGAAGATAAATGCATTCTCTCATATGGTTCTCACAATAATTTTGGCCAGTAGACTGGGCAGAGAATACTATCCTCATTTGACAGATCAAAATAGTGAGGCCCAGAGAAAGCAACATGCATCCAATCACAAAGCAAGTCAGAGGTCAAGCCATCCTCCTGCCTAAGGAAAGTGTTCCCCCTTCCCCCAACACGTCTGCTGCTAGGTCAAAAAGATAACAGAGATGTTAAACCCCAGAGGAACTGATGATCAGCCTCTGGCTGTCCCAGTGGCCTGCCTGCACATATTCCAATTCCCTCAGCTGTGATCTCTGTAATTAAGTTATTCCATCAATCATTAAAATGGCCACCAAACCCTAGCTGCCATTAGACACCACACTGTATCCTAAGGGAAACATTCCTCACAAACAGCTCAGTCATAGCATACATATCTTCACATCAACGTCACCAAGCAAGGAGATTTCTGTAAAAGGAAAGGCAAAGGAATGCAACCGTCTGAACTCCAAGCCTGCCTCGAACTTTATAAGACACAAAGAAAAATAAGTCAAATTAAAGCCCTTGTTTGTGGTGAGAACAGATGTCCAAAACCCAAAATCACGCAAGTCCTTCCATTTCTTTGGGGTGTCAAATTCAAATAAATCCTGTCCCAAGTGGGAATATTGTTTAAAATACCCTATCAAACTTACTTAAACACCTCCAACAACAGGGAACCCACTACGTACTGAAGCAGTCCATCCCACTACTAGATACCACTGCTTGCTTTAAAAAAATGAAATGACAACTGCGTCTCTGCAATTTCCTTTCATTGCTCCTAGTTGTGCCTACTTGACTCAGTCTGAAGTCAAACAGAGCCAATTCAAATGCTTCTTTTACATGATAACCCTTCAAACGGATTAAAGAAGGCAAGCATGTCTGCCTGAGGTCTTCTCTAAGTTAAATATCTGTAGTTCCTTCAGTCCAATAGTTAAATTTCCATGTACACAGGTAAACCATTCAGATTGGAACTTAAGGTTAATGGGGCTGTCAACTGAATGTAAACCTCAGAACCTGTCAATTAAGTGTAAACCTCAGAACACAGACAAAGCACAGAAAGTGGCTATGAGTTGACTGAGACAAGGCTGTGAACTATTCCAGCTTTTCAAAAAGCAACTCCCTCCACAAAAAAAAAAATAATAAAACAAATTAGAAATATTTTGTAACCATGGAAGCACAAGCAACTGAACCATCCTCCTTATTCACTAGAATTAAAAAAAAAAAACTAACTAAATGATGTCATAGAGGAAAAGATCTCCAAGTTAGAAAACAACACTTCTCTGCTGTATTTCAAAAGGTCATTCAAGATTCTAAAGCTTAGCCTAGAAACTGTTAGATGATCATTCTTTTTTCCTGTCCTTATACTGTATTACCTCCACATGAGTGGACTCTCTTTCCTTCATTCATGTAATGCCTCACAAAAGTATAGGAAATAAAGCAGGAAGGGACCCATGCATTGGTTCTGGAGGGAAAAAAGAGAAAAGTTACAGGGATAATGACTCAGTAAAAGGTAGAATGCTCTAACACTCACAACTTTCCAACAGTGGAATGGTCTCAAATGAAATGGTAAGTTCTCTATCACTGAAAGTGTCAGTGATGTCACAGAGTAGATTCATTCATTAAATTTCTATTATGGAGGCAGCTAGGGCGGTGGCGCAGTGGATAAAGCACCAGCCCCGGAGTAAGGAGTACCTGGGTTCAAATCCGGTCTCAGACACTTAATAATTACCTAGCTGTGTGGCCTTGGGCAAGCCACTTAACCCCATTTGCCTTGCAAAAACCTAAAAATAAACAAAAATTTCTATTATGTGCCATTCTCATGGCTAGAGTATTGGTGATACAAATTAAAAAGTGAGATAATTCCTACCATCAAGAAATTTATATTCTACTAGACTAGGCAGGAGGTTGATCTAGATTGCCACAGACACTAAACACAGATGATGACTGGAATACTACAAATTCAATTAAGGCAAACTGTCCATAGAGCTTGGTGTTTCTTCAGGATCCCTCTTCCTTAATCTATCAATAAACATTTAATAAAGAACCTACAACATTTCAGATACTGTGCTAAGTCCTGGGATACAAAAAAGAGACTAAACATAGTCCCTACCCTCGAGGAACTTCCAAACCAATGGGAGAGACAAGATGCAAACAAATATATAAAAAGTAAGCTATAGGGGCAGATACAGGAGGACCTGAATTCAAATTTGACCTCAGACCCTTAATGATAACCTAACTGTATGACCTTGGGCAATTCACTTAACCCCACTGTCTGGCAAATAAATAAACAAACAAATAGCAAGCTATATACAGGTTAAAATGACAATAATTAACTGAGAAAAGGCAACAGAATTAAGAAAGACTTCCTGTAAAAGATGGGATTTTGGATGGGACTTAAAAGAAGCCCAAGAAATCAGTAGGTGAGTTGAGGAGGAGGGAGAGATTTGAGGCTTGGGGGATAGCCAGAGAAAATGCATGGCACCAAGAGATGGGAGGTCTTGTTTAAAGAACAGTCAGCAAGTCAATGTTACTGGATTAAAGAATGCCTCTCATTTATACAGTCACCGAAGTGGTGGTAGTGTCAGAGGAGAGAAGGGGGCATATTCAAGAGATGTGACAGGTGAAATTGATAAGACCTTGTGAATAGGTAGATATGAGAGGGGAGAGTGAAAAGTAGAGAATGACTTCAAGGTTGTGAGTCTAAGGAACTGGAAAGACAGTGTTTTCTTTTATGATAAAAGGAAAGTGTACTGTTTTAGACACATTGAGTTTATCTCTACTAAATATTCAGTTTGAGATGTCTATCCTCAGAGGATCATAAAAAAAGGATGAGAAAGCACTTTTTAAAACAGTCAATATGTAAATAAAAGGTATTTTATCATCTTCTTCAAAAAAAAAACCCCATTGTTCCCCATCCATCATTCTGATTGTAACACTTGTGAGTAACACTGAAGTTGAAGAGCGGAAAAAGTAAAAACTTAGGGAAAACATGATAGCAATTTTTTGGGTCAGAGAAAGCTAATGTATTTGTTCTGTGTGGCTCCAGAGTGTGGTTCCAAAATGAAGAAATAGGACCTAAGGGACAACAATAAGGAAGCAGATTTGGAAAAGCTAATAATCAGGTTTCCAAATTCATTTACTTCAACCAACCAATAAATATTTACTAAATGTCTGGCATCTATAAGATATTATATGCTGGTTAATGGAGATAAAAAGCCAAAAGTGAGATATCCACTGCCTTGAATGAGCTTACATAAGGATCCTTTTCAAATAAATTCCACTATATGACTCCCACCCTAGCAGAGACAAGAAGAGATTCTTACATGAGATAGAGGGTAGCTAATATAAAGTTCCTGCCAGCTCTAAACTTTTTTTATGCTGGAAGTCTGTGCTGCTAAGCCTTTCCTAGACTTAAAAATTATACAATTTTAAGAATAGAGGAACCTTAGAACATAAGACTATCAGGGCTTTAGAACAGTTTTGGAACATAAAATATAAAATGTCAGAGCCAAGAGAGACTACAGATCTATTCAAAACCCCTTAGTTTTTGCCCATTTCATTGAGTGAGCTGGAGAAATGCTAAGCTGCCAGGAAGGGGGATGCGATAGCAAAAAAATTTGTCTTACACACAGAGATAATATCCTTGGTAGCCCTCAGTGCTCATCTGCTGGGGCACTTGGTACCCAGAGTTCTATGGTACCAACTTAGCAACAAGATTCATAGGGTGCAGCATTAAAAAGGAATCAGTTCTGTAAGTTTTACTAAAAGAAATCACAACACTGTTAACAAAAGAGCAGAGAGATGGAACCATTCAGCCCCAGGCCTGGGTCTTCAGTGTTCTACTTGCCTAATATATTGATATTGTTCCTTTGTTCTAAAAGAAGACCATGACATCAGGGAGATGATAACCATGGATTTGAGTGAGGTGGTGCAGTGCTAAATCACCAGATTCACTTTCTCTTCTGGACTCATCTGTAGATGACTGGAGATGGCCCTGGATGAGAGGCAATCAGGGTTAAATGACTAGTTCAAGGTCTCATACTGCTAGAAAGTGTCAAGGGTCTGAGGTCAAATTTGAACTCAGGTTCTCCTGATTCCAAGGTCGGTGCCCTAGTTACTGCATACCTTGTTGCCTCACAAAGACTGTCATTTGCAAAAGGAAGATGGCATTATGCACCATTCTGACTACCCCATAGACTATGGCTGCCTCCACTTGATCAAAATTATTCTTATGCATCTAGCTCCATATAAGCTACTTCCAGAAGGAAATCTAAGGGGGCTCTGAAAGCTGACTGGGACCTGAGGACTCATACACCCTGATACCCACAACTTTTCAGTGGTTTTTCTTATATAAAGTCACAAGCAGCATAGAAAAAAAAAATCTTCTTAGGGAAGTGCTACATTGTACTCAGCTCTGCCCTTAATTTCTACAATGCTGGTTTTCTTTCTTTCAATGGAACAACCTGCTCAAATGGCCCATTCTTTTCCCTGCTTTTTTCTCGTCCAATTACTATGTTAAGAGATTTTGGCAAAAGTATTCTCAAGTTCTCTCCTTCCTAAGCTTCGCTCATTCTACTGAACAGGAGTGGATTCATACAGTTCAAACACTGATTAAACACTGACTGTATTACATGCAGAGAATTGTTGAATAAATGTTTGCCAACTAAATCAAGAGGATAACTGTACAGCTAAAGCAAACTTCAAGTAAAGGAATCAAACTTCATATTACTTTTTTTTTGCAAGGCAATGGGGTTAAGTGGCTTGCCCGAGTCCACACAGCTAGGTAATTAAGTGTCTGAGGCCACATTTGAACTCAGGTACTCCTGACTCCAGGGCCAGTACTCTATCCACTACACCACCTAGCTGCCCCCTCATATTACTTTTTAACAAGAATATTACACTTACAATAAACCATCAAAACACAGGTATTCAATTCAATTCAACAAATTAATTAAATGCCTACTCCAGAAATGTTCCGGATCTAATGTTCTTCATCTAATCAGATAGGGATGACATACAGAGAATATAGTATGGGCAAATACAAACCAGGTAAAATCAATGAGAAAACAAACTATGAATTTTGAGGAAAGTCAGAAAAAATTCCTGGAGGAAACAGAATCTGAATTGAGCCTTTAACACAACAGGAAAAACTTCAACAGAAATTGATTTGGGGGATGGGAAGTTCATTCCTAGCTTGAGAATATAAGTGAAAAGACAGGCAGATAGATAATACAGTAAACAGAGTTCTGAACTTAAAAATAAGAAAGACAATTTAAATCTGGTCTCAGATACTTATTAGCTATTATGATCATGAGGAAATCACTTGACCCCCCCTCCATGAGCTTCAGTTTCCTCATCTGTAAAATGGAATTAAAAATAGCACCTACCTCAGAGAGGTATTTCAAATGAAATAATATATGTAAGCACTTTCTAAACCTTAGTATCATCATCATCATCATCATCATCATCATCATTAGAGAAAACCTGACCTGAATGCTTGAAAATGTTGAGAACATGAAGATTTACGTCCAATTTGCTCTATTCCCTGGTGATTTGGCAGGCAGATTCAAGGCAATAATTTTGGATGAGGTTGGAGGATAAACTCACTGCTCCATTCTGATGCCACTTTTTGATCAGTTTCTTTTTCTATTCTGTTCCAATTGACTGTTAACAGAGAGCTAACATTGATGGAGAATTTTTTTTAAAATGTATGCTACACAAACAGAATAAGTATTGCTTATACCTACAATGAGTTCCCTTTAATGAATTCTAGAGGAAGAGTAGAAACAGCGCTACAAACCAGGTTCAAACTGTAGAGGGTAATGGAAAGAACCCTGCAATGGGAGCCAAATAACTGGGTTTAGATCCCAGTTCAATTACTATATCATTTCATTTATTTCTAAATACCAGTTTCAACCTCTACAATGTAAGAACATTAGACCAGGCTATTCTAACACTAAATCTTATCATCTGAATCCAAGTTCAGGTTCTTATACATACTGGCAAGGTGACACTGGACAAATCACTTTGCTCTTTTTTGTTCATTTCCTCTCTGTAAAAGAGATAATGTTTGTAATACCATCATTTTAATACCTGCTTCACCAGTTCATTATGAAGAAAACACATTGTAAAGTTAAAGTGCTATATAAACATTAATTATAGAAACATAATCTCCTAAATTGAAAGGGTCCTTAGAAGGTCAAAAGTATAATAATAATCTGAATACGGGGCAGCTAGGTGGCACAGTGGATAGAGCACCGGCCCTGGAGTCAGGAATACCTGAGTTCAAATCCGGCCTCAGACACATAATAATTACCTAGCTGTGTGGCCTTGGGCAAGCCACTTAACCCCCACTGCCTTGCAAAAACTAATAATAATAATAATAATAATAATAATAATAATAATAATAATAATCTGAATAGGAAATTGTATCTATGAGATCCCAATATGGATCCATTCCACAGGTTTCATATACCTGAAGACCTTCATTGATGGTCTTAGAAGAGAAACTCCTTCCATCTCTGGTTAACTCTATTAAAAGTCTTACATTCAGCTAAAATAATCATTCCTGTCTTGGGGTAAGATTTAGTATTCAACAAAAAGTGCTAGGAAAATTTAAAAACAGCCTGCTGAAATAAGGTATAGGATAATATCTCACATCCTATAACAAGAGAAAAACCAAATGGATACATGATTTAGAAATAAGAGGTCACATAATAAATAGATCAGAAGAAGAAAATACTTTTCCCAACTATGGAAAGAGGGAGAATTGATCACAAAATACAAAATGAACTATCTTGATAACAAATTTTTAAAATTTTGCTCAAGAATAAAACAGGGAACTGGGGGAAAAATCTGTGAAGTCAATTTCTTTTTATAAGGATCTCATTTCCATGATATGAGAAATGATTCAAATTTATAAAAATAAAAACCATCCCTTGTTGACAAATGGTTAAAAGATATGAAATTTTCTAAGGAAAAAATTCAACTTATCAGCAATATACTACACATTAAAGAAAAATATTCCAAATCTCAAATTAGAGAAATGCAAATTAAAACAACTCTGAGGATCCATCTCAGATTGGAAAAGTTGATAAAAAAGGAAAATGACATGTGTTGGAGCAGCTGCTCAAAAATAGGCACAATGATGTACTGCTGGCAAAGTTGTAACTGGTATAGGAATTCTAGAAAACCATTTGGAATGATGCCTCAAAAAGCACTCAATAAACATGCATTTCCTTTTATCCAGTGATACTATCATTTGGCTTATACTTTTAAAAAAACTGAAGAGGAAAAGACCCCATATGTATACAAAAAAAAAATTTATAGTAGGCATTTTTTTCACATGGGGGCAAAGAACTAGAAACTAAGAGGTTTATCTATTGGCTCTACAAATTACTGTATAGGAATGTAATGGTACATTGCAGCACTGTAAAAAATTGTGAAAGGAGAAGAGAAATTGGGGAAGAGTTAAAGTAAGAAAAACAAGGAGAACAATTTATATATAACAATATTGTAAATACAATCTAAAGAGACTTAAGAATGAGCAAGTGCAATTTTAGAGGACTGATTAGATAAATTATTCTAGCTACCCTTTGACAGAAGTGAATAGAATTATGCCCAAAAGTTACTATATTGTTGCCTACCTTTTGACTAGTGATACCATTACTAGGCCTAAATCACAAAGATATAAAAAAAAGAGGAGGAAGCATTTGCAATAAAATATTTATAGTATCACTTTTTGTGATGACAAGAACTGGAAACTAAGTGATTGGTCACCAATTGGCTGAACAAATAAACATCTATGAATGTAAGGGAATGGGAATATTCCATAAGAAATAACTAAAGGAATAGATTCAGAGAAACCTGGGAAGACTTGTATGAACTGATGCAGAACCAGATCAATAAAATACAATTATAACATAATAACAACACAGTAAAGAAAAAAATTTTTGAAACACATAAGAACTCTGATAACTCAGTTCAACTGTGATTCAAGAAGACTGATGATAAATTATGCTACACATTTTCCTACAATCCTCTCTGTGTATTGGGAAGAATCATTTTTGTTCAAATTTAAAAAAAATTTTAAACTTCAAAAAATAGTTTTCCTATAACTTCTCATTAATGCTTCCTCATTCTTCCTTCTGGAGCAAAACATAACAAAGTAAACAAGTAAATCCTCTCTGTCAGGGCAATTCTATTAGATAGGAATAACTGCCTTCTCTCAATTCTATTCTTTCCCTTCAGTGGATTTTGAAAAAAGCATAGTATCCAGTTCCCTCCCCATTTTGGATGTCCTCTAAACAAGCTCCAGTTTGTCAATGTCCTTATTAACATTCAAGAGAATGGAAACAAGTTGGGATCTGATTAGCTACACCAGGACTTTCACTACCCTCAACCTAGATTCTATAATCAGACTGCCTGAGTCTTCCTCAGTTCCATAACATATTATCTTGTAATATTTACTACTGGTTTCATCTCATCAAAGGGAAGGAAAACTCAACAAATATTATGCTTCAAAAATCATCTTTATTTCAGTGTAGAACTGAGAAAGACACCCAGACCATATTTGCTGAATGTTTGATTTTAATACTACCAATCCTACCAACTATCTGTACCACAAGGTCCAGAATAAATATACACAATTTAAATAGCTACTGATGGTGACTACAACAATACTGCAATAATTGGAATAAAGTTCTGCCTGAGTAGGTTGTGAACAGGACCTCTACTCCCTTGTGCAAAGAACAATGACCAGGGGCGGCTAGGTGGCATAGTGGATAAAGCACCGGCCCTGGAGTCAGGAGTACCTGGGTTCAAATCCGGTCTCAGACACTTAATAATTACCTAGCTGTGTGGCCTTGGGCAAACCACTTAACCCCCTTTGCCTTGCAAAAACCTAAAAAACAAACAAACAAAAAAACAATGACCTCCTGAGGAGACCTTGGTCTTCAATTGAGGCAACATACAGTAGGGCACAGATGCCATCTTTGGCACCAAAAGAAGCTAGACTTCCTCACTCCCAATGGAGAAAGAAATCATGACAAGAATACCAAGTTGAGGGGTGGCTAGGTGGCACAGTGGATAGAGCACCGACCCTGGAGTCAGGTGTACCTGAGTTCAAATTCAGCCTCAGACACTTAATAATTACCTAGCTGTGTGGCCCTGGGCAAGCCACTTAACCACATTTGCCTTGCAACACCCCCCCCAAAAGAATACCAGGTTGAAACTGCCAATTTAAACAATAGCCTATCCTCTGTTGGCAAGTCTGGTACTGGCTCAGCAAAGATTTCAGCAGTGATCTGCTCAGGGGAAAAAGCAGATTGACAGAATGTCAGACTTGGAAGGGACTTAAACATTTTGGTTATCAAGCAACAAATATCCATCAAGTAGTTACTATGTGCCAATTACTGTGCCTGAGATACAATAAGACAAAAATCAAGAAGCAAAAATCTTCAAGAAGCAAACATTCTGTATGGGAAGATAACACATATCCATAAAAGCATACAAAATTAATATAAGATAATTTGGGGGAGGAGGCAATAGAGGTTGGGAGAGGGCAATCAGGAAAAACCTCATGTAGAAGGTAGCATTCAGTCCAACCCTTATCTGGGTAGGAATCCTCTCTGACATCCCTAACAAATGGTCGTTCTGCTAAGTGATCTCCAGTGATGAGAAACTAAGGAAAACCATTATGCTTTTGACCAGTTCTGAGTATTAGGAAATCTTTTGTCAAATGGAGAGTTGCCTCCCTATAACTTCCCCCATTACTGAGCTTTAATATAGAAAAATTAGATTCTATAGAATGTAAGAACACTTCAGAGGATGCTCCTATTTAAGTATAGACTAGTTGTCCTCTGAGGACTTTTTCAATTCTGAGATAGCATAATTCTTTGCTCTTCAATAAAGGACAGAATCATTTTATTCCAGCTTATTTTTTTTTTTGCTTTAACGTTAGAGAAAGTGCTAAACTGTTATACTTCAAACAAAATTCATCATTTTTTTTAAACTGAGAGAAAAAAATCTGCTACCTACCCAGAA
The DNA here is from genome assembly GCF_037893015.1 of Macrotis lagotis. Classification (NCBI taxonomy): domain Eukaryota; kingdom Metazoa; phylum Chordata; class Mammalia; order Peramelemorphia; family Peramelidae; genus Macrotis; species Macrotis lagotis. Next base: position 836,429,334 of record NC_133658.1, on the reverse strand, counting down.
AAATCCACACATTAAGTTGGTGAATCACTGGTGACACCAATGATGCAAAGAACACAAGGAAACCAGTCATGAGAAAAGAATGCCACTGTGCAGATATCTTTCCTTCTTCCATTTTAAATTTCAGAAACCACCATAGAGTGGTTTGGAGTACATACTTCAGTGAATACAGGAGGGAGACCTAAGCAGTTCATAAGGCCCTTGCTAACTCTCCTACAAGTTCTTAGAAAGTCTTCAAATAGATAAGTTAGTTGAAATGTGAAAAAAAGAATCAGGAAATTCAACTTATCATGATTTTGATATCCTTTTTTAAAATACATTTTCCTTTGGGGAGGCTAGGTGGCCCAGTTGATAGAGCACCCACCCTGGAGTCAGGAGTATCTGGGTTCGGATCTGGCCTCAGACACTTAATTGTCTAGCTGTGTGGCCTTGGGCAAGCTACTTAACCCCATTGCCTTGCAAAAAAAAGAAAAAGAAAAGAAAAAAAAGAAAAAGAAAAAGAAAAGAAAAAAATTATTTTCCCCAATTACATGTAAAGAAAACTTTTAACATTCATTTTGAAAAATATTTTGATTTCCAAATTTTCTTCTTCCCTCCCTCATCTTCCCCATCCCTGAGACATTAAGCAATTTCATATGTTATACATGTGCAATCACATTTCTATATTTGGCATGTTTTCAAAGAAGATACAGACCCAAGGGAAAAAAATGGGAAAAACGTGGAAAAATAGTGTACTTCAATCTACATTTGGACTCCATTAGGTCTTTCTCTGGAAGTGGACAGTATGCTTCATTCACCATGAGTTCTTTGGAATTGTCATGGATCATTGCACTGCTGATCTCTGTACAGTACTGTTGTTACTGCATACAATGTTCCCCTGATTCTGCTCACTTCACTATAAATAAGTTCAAGCATGTTTTTCCAGATTTTTTGGAAATCATTCTGCTCATCATTTCTTATAGCACAACAATATTACACTACAATCATATACCCTAGCTTGTTCAGCCATCCCCCAACTAATGGGCATCCACTCAATTCTTTGCCTCCAGAAAAACAGCTGTTATAAATATTTTTGTACAAATAGATCCTTTCCCCTCTTTTTTAATTTTTTTTCAGACACAGACAAATATAGTGTCATTGCAAGAATATCCTCATTTCTAAAACAACATTCATCTCACAGTTTTATATAAGAGCATGAGTGATAGATATGAATGCTCTTTGGAAAAATACAAGAGTAAAGTTGTATGATTGTTATAATTGACAGGAAAACTAGAAGTGTAAGGAAGATAAACATATGAGAATAATGTAAACCTCTAAAACTATACCACTAGCTTGAAACAGTCACAGAATTTTTCATTTGGAAAAGCCTTGACAATCCTAAAGTATTAGGGAATCTGGAAGGGATTCCCAGGTAATATTGACCGATTATCTCTTCTGCCTCCCAAAAGCAAATCATTCGCCATCTGCTTGGAAATCCCTAAGAAGGTCACTATTCCAAAGGTAGTTTATTCCATTGTGGGATAGCTCTGATTATTAGAAAATTATGTTTGTTGAAATTTTCCTCCCTAGAACATCACCAAAAACCAATTAGATCATTTTGATTACATTAAATTAAAAAGCTTTTGCACAGATAAAACCAATGTAACCAAGATCAAAAGAAATGTAGTAAATTGGGAAACAATCTTTACAACTAATGATTCTGACAAAGGACTCATTTCTAAAATATACAGAGAACTGAGTCATATTTTTAAAACAAAAAGCCATTCCCCAATTGACAAATGGTCAAAGGATATGCAAAGTCAATTTACAGATGAGGAGATCAAAGCAATCCACAGCCATATGAAAAAATGCTCTAAATCATTAATTATTAGAGAAATGCAAATTAAAGCTTCTCTGAGGTACCACCTCACACCTCTCAGATTGGCCAATATGACCAGGAAGGATAATGATCATTGTTGGAAGGGTTGTGGGAAATCTGGGACACTACTACACTGTTGGTGGAGCTATGAACTCATCCAACCCTTCTGGAAAGCTATTTGGAACTATGCCCAAAGGGCAACAAAAATGTGCATACCCTTTGACCCAGCAATACCACTACTGGGTCTATATCCTGAAGAGATGATGAAAAAAGGGTAAAAACATTACTTGTACAAAAATATTTATAGCAGCCCTGTTTGTGGTGGCAAAGAATTGAAAATCAAGTAAATGTCTTTCAATTGGGGAATGGCTTAGCAAACTGTGGTATATGTATGTCATGGAACACTATTGTTCTATTAGAAACCAGGAGGGATGGGATTTCAGGGAAGCCTGGAGGCATTTGAGTGAACTGATGCTGAGTGAGATGAGCAGAACCAGAAAAACACTGTACACCCTAACAGCAACATGGGAGTGATGTTCAACCTTGAAGGACTCACTCATTCCATCAGTGCAACAATCAGGAACAATTTGGGGCTGTCTGCAAAGGAGAGTGCCATCTGTATCCAGATAAGGAGATGTGGAATTTGAACAAAGTTCAAGGACTATTCCCTTTAATTTAGAAAACAACAGATATCTTATTGTCTGATCTTGTCACCTCTTAGACTTCTCTTCTTTAAGGATATGATTTCTCTCTCATCACACCCAATTTGGATCAAGGTACAACATGGAAACAAAGTAAAGACTGACAGAGTACTTTCTGTGGGGGGTGGGGGGTGGGGGGAGGGAAGCAAGATGGGGGGGAATTGTAAAACTCAATATCTTCAATAAAAATTAATTTTTTTTAAAAAAAAGAAATTTTCCTCCCTAAAGTTCTCCTCACCAGTCCTTTAGAGTTATAATAGAATATGTAAACTCTTTCTTCCCTATATAAGAATCTTTTTCTCTACAGGCTAATAATCTCAAATTCCCTCCATCTTTCCTCATATAACAAAATCTAGTTACTTCACCATCCTTTGACCCTAACACAAATTGGATAATATTTGTGACTGGCACACATATTTTTTCCTCCTTTTCTTTTCCTTTCCTTTCCTTTCCTTTTCCTTTTCCTCCACCCCCCCCCCCCCATCTTTGGAAGTGATCCTTTGTTAAAGGTCTTTGTAAAATGTATCACTGAGAAATGGAAAATATTCCAAATGTGATCAGGCTAGCTCAGAGCACAATAAGACCTTAATCACTTTTCATTTGGGCATCAGATTTCTATTCATGCATCCTGATAACAAAATGTTTCATTTAACTATCAAATCACACTGCAAGCTCAAATTAAGTAGTCTTGTATTACAACTTGTTCTCATCTATGTGAGATCACATGTCTGTAGCCAATGTCTCCAAATGAAAAATTCTGTATTGCTTGCAGAAAGAGATTAAAAAGATTTAAGAAAGTAGATATTTCATCCCCTTTACATCTCTTCTCTAGATCCCAATTTTCTGACTTGTAAAATGAGAGGATATCAGAGGTCCCTTCCAAATTTAATAGTCTCACAGTAGTAAATGACCATGGTAATCTAGTGTTTGATAAGCCCAAAGACCCCAATTTTTGGTACAAGAACTCATAATTTGATGAAAAATGATGTGAAAACTGGAACACAGGATGGCAAACAAACATTTTATAACAAATATCAAGATAAAGTCAGAATATACTGCTGTACATAAGAAAATTAGGAAAGCAAAGAATAGTTTACCTGTCGGATCTATGGAGCAGGTAAGATTTTTAGGACCAAAGGAGAGATAGAGAGTATTACAAGATGTAAAATGGATAATTTTGTTTATATTAAATTAAAAGGTATATACACAAACAAAACCAAGACAACCAAGATTAGAAGGAAAACAGAAACAGGGAAACAATCTATATAGCAAGTATCTCTGATAAAGGCCTTGTTTCTAAAATAATTAGAACTGAGTCAAATTTATAGGAATACAAGTCATTTCCAACAGTTAAATGATCAAATAATATAGACAGTTTTCAGATGAAGAAATCAAAGCTATTTATATTCATAAGACTAGATGCTATGAGAAATGAAAAGCAAGATGATTTCAGAAAAACCTGGAAAAACTTACATGAACTGATGCAAAGTGAAGTAAGCATAACCTGGAGAACATTGTACATAATAACAGCAATATTGAAGGCTGAAGAACCATGAATGACTTAGTTATTCTCAGCAATACAATGATCCAAGACCATCCCAAATGGACTCATGATGAAATGTGTTATCCATTTCCAGGGAAAAACTGATATCTGAATACAGACTGAAACATATTACTTTCTTTTTTTGTTCAAGTCTTCTTGTACAAAATTACTAATATGAAAATGTTTTATATGATTGTGCATTATATAACCTATATCATATTGCTTACCATCTCAGGAAGGAGGGAAAAGAAGGAGGAATAGAATCTAGAATTCAAAATTTTAAAAATATGTTAAAAATTGTTTTAATGTATAATTGGGAAAGAATACAATGAATGTGACAAACACAATGAAATGTGAAAGATATATAAACTGGTGCAAAGTAAAATTAAGAAGAACTAGGAAAATTACATATATATGCTGATTGTAAACATTGTAAACAGAAAGAACAAAACAAGTGGGCTTGGCACCAAAGGAAAAATAGAAGAGAATATCTTCTTCTCTTGATTCTTTGCAAGAGGTTGGGGCTATGGGTGTAAAATAATGCATAATTTCAGCCTTTTTTTTTTTTGGTATGTTGGCTAGTTTTGCTAAACTTCTTAATTCTTTGAAATAAGGGCTTCTTGGAAGGAAAGAAAGAGAAAAATAGTAATATAAAAATAAAAACTATTAATGCAATTTTTTTGAAGTACAACACAGCACCACACTCCATAGGCACTTTAGTCACAATATTGCTTTGAGGAAAAATATTTATATTATCCTTATTTTAATGATGAGAAAACCAGTGCTCAGAGAAGTGAATGACTGGTCGTTGCACACACACACATACACATCCTAAGAGTAAGAGAGAAGACTCAATGTCAGGACTCCTGACTCTAAGATCAGGGACCAGGGTTCCTTCCCACTCCATCATACCACCTTGCACTTCTCAGGGATATTAAGATCTGGGTGACTTTTATGGGCCCATGTTTGGTTGTTACATATGATACAAGAAGGAAAAGTGATTCAATTATATATTTCTTAAGGTTTTTACTAGGTTGTTGGTCAATTCAAACATAACCAGAGGGTACAGGTGGCAGGTAGAAACAGCAAGGAATTCAGTCAGGAGTCAGTAAATAACCTGTGTTTCAGTCTCCCAAAAATACTGAACACAAACTTAATGCTAGTTCCACAACCTTATCCACACTGAGGATTATGTCCAGATTACAACCAGAAGATAACTACACTCAATGACTTCCAAACTTTAGCACCACTAGAAAGAAACACAGAGCCTTAGATTCCAGATATTGAGTAGAGTATGCCCTCTACAACTTCTTGCTCCCTCAGGTTCAGGATCTTTTTTTGTTTTGTGATCCAAGAAGTAGCAAGAGATGAAAGGCAGATAACACATTAATACTTTTTCCAAGGACTCTGGAACCAGAATGAACCTAACAGTAATCATTTTCACAGTAACAAAAGGTAGCCATGATTTCTGAATAAATCTCTTTCAGCTGAGATTAGAGTTGGTTCAAATTCATTCTTTCACTTTGTTGGGACCTATATAAGCTAACCTTATTAACTTCTGATTCAGAATGCCAATAGCAATTCATTCCTACAATTTCTTCTTCCTCATTCCCAGAACTAGAACTAATGGTCAGTGAAGGCCACATTTTTCTTCTCTCATTTTTCTTCTTAGCATATCCAATATGGACAATCATGCAAAATAGGAATGGTGAATAATATGAATAGAAGCAGGATCCCTTTAACAATAAAACCCAGTAAATCTTAGAAAGATCTCATTTCTCGATATCAACTATTAGAGTTCTGCAGTAACTCATCTCACAGGACAGTCACTGAGATTCTATTCCAACAAGAAATAATAATACTCCCATCATAACTAATTAATGTGCTCAGAAAAATACCCTGGGCAAGGTTCTTGCATGGTGTTGACCTAGACATATTGAAGACTATTCTGTAGGATCCCACTCCCTCAAATAAATCAATCAATAAACATTTATTAAGACCTTACTTTATGCTATGAATACTGAAGAAATACAAAATACTGAAGAAATACAAAAGAGAAACAATGTCATGAAGTTTAATTTCTAAGAGAAGAGATAATATAAGCATATATGTAATATATATATATGAAAAATGATTATTATATAATTCAATGTGAAAGCCACCTACTAGGAGCAAGAAAGTACAATAAGTAAAACTTTCTTTTATTTGCAATACTACTTTGACACCCAATCACCCAATTCCAGTGATGGAGGGGGGGTGGTTAAATATTTAATGAATTTAATTTAGATGAATTGAATTCATAATTTACTAAGTACCTAAAACAAGGAAGTCATAATTTATACTCATAAGACATAATTTAGGTACACTGACCAGTTTCCTCTGAATTGAATGGGATGACAGGAGAGCCAAGAGTAGCATCTTAGCAATGGTTTCTGGTTTATTTCTTTAATAAACTATAAATTCTTTGAGAGTAGGAATCCAGCTTAGCACAATACCTAACACATGTTGCTTAATACACGTTCGTTAAAATGAATACTTTCCCTATCTTGAGAATAGGATTGCATCTACATTATGCAATGCTGAATGACATAAGAGTAATAACTAAGCATCATTCCTCAAAGTAATAAGCAAATATCCTCTACCAATGCAGATCTGCATCTTCTCTACATCTTACATATTCTCAGAGAGTTTTTAGAAAAAAGTTAATATTAATCAACACACTATAAAGAATCCCAAGATCAAAAGATTGGCAAAGCACAATTTTTAGAAATCATTGTTACAAACACAAACACAAATTCAAATAAAAGATCAATAAAGCATTCAATGAAATCTAATTCCCAAGATATTCAAAAGCATGAGTAAGACCTTTCAACTGAGCAGACACTTCTAAAATCCACACACAACTGACAGTCTAAGAAGGGTCCTCAAAGCCACTGATCCCACCAAATCTGCCCATGTGTGTGTGTGTGTGTGTGTGTGTGTGCATGTGTGTATAAACTAGGAGAAGCTCTCTTTTCATTCCCTGACACCTAAAACCTTCCTTAAGGAGGCAGGATAGAGAGAAGGAAAGGGATGACTGAAAACTCTTGTGCAAGAAAATAAGAATCCGCTTTCTACAATCTACTTTTCTACTCCTCATCCCAGTCTATATTCTGTCTTCTCCTCACATTTTTTTAGCTTTCTTTTAAAAAAATATATATTTTTTTAAATTTAAGGCAATGGGGTTAAATGACTTGTCCAAGATCATACAGCTGGGCAATTAAGTGTCTGAGGTCAAATTTGAACTCAGGTCCTCTTGACTCCAGGGTTGGTGCTCTGTCCCCTAAGCTACCTAGCTGCCCCTTCTCCTCACATGTTAAAAGTCTTTTCTCCAGGCCTACCCTCTGCTTTTTCATCTAATGACACTCGACAGTATTCCTGGGAAGAAAACTTGCTCATGGTAAAGTTACTGGCTCTCTTGGAAGTATGATCCTTTATCAAATTACTGTAATGAGAATATTAAGTGACTTTTAAATGGACACTAAGTGCTTATTCTGAAAGATTCAAATCCCCTTAGTATGTCATGCTGGGTTATTAAAGCTGGAGGAGGGAGAGTCAGAGGAGCAGGAGGAAATTTAATTTTCTTGTGATAGTATTCTCCAAATTCAGTGACCCTGAAAACTAACCAGAGCAATATACTGTTTCTAATGAGCTCTGTTCTTAGATATTTATGTCTCCAGAGACTCATCCTTGGTTCCCACCTCCCTAGAGAAGAGAAGATTGCAGGAAAAGTAGGAACAGACAGACTGATCCAAATTTAATCCTATTGCATTTAATTCTAAATACTACAGAAAAAATGAAGGGAGTCTAGAAATTATTAACTATGGTAAGGAAAAGACTGAAAATTATTACATATAAGGTCTAGTTGAGAGGACTGGGAAGGATGATGATGTTTGTCCTTCATTCTCAAAAAAGACCATGACATAAGGAAGGGCCCTTGACAATCACATGAATTGTATTTGAGTGAGGAAGGGTGCTGTGCAAAGTCACCAGTCTCACTTTCTCTTCCAGACCCATCTGGATCCAATGGCCAGATCTAAATCAGGATGACTGAGATGGTCCTGGATGTGAGGCAATCAGGGTTAAGTGACTTGCCCAAGTCACACAGCTATTAAGTGTCAAGTGACAGTACAAATTCAAATGCTCATCCTCCCTAACTGCCCTTACTGGGAAAAGTTACAATGGGTAAGCTCAAGAACTTACGAATTTCTAATCCAAAAGTAGAAATGTAGACAAATAGACACCTATGTAGCTTTGGGTCAAAGTAAATTGCTCATAGCACCCAAAGCCAATGGTTCTAGGTCCACCCAACCTGTATGTATAGCCCCTCTGAGTCTCAAGAATATTGTAGTTTCCCTTCCCTTAAGCAGTTCTCTGGTTCCATTTCCTTTCTGAGTCCCTTCAGGTCATCACATATTGTTATTTGTGGGTCACTGCAGAGTGTATTAAAAATAAGGATTTAAAATTAGAAAAATTAAATTCACCTGCTACTTTGATCACTTAGTATATAACCTAAGAAGCCACATTCCTCTCTGGGTCACTTCACCTGTAAAACTAAAGAGCCAGCTTAAATGATGGTTGAAGTCCTTTACACTTAAGATTCTATCATTTTAAAATTTTTTTTCTTTTTTCAATCAAGAAAAATCTACCTCATTCTCTCACCCCAGCTCCACTCCCATTTCCAAAAGAGAACACAAGAAAAACAAAATTCTTGTTACGAATATATATATATAGTCAAGCAAAACAAATTTTCTCATTAGACATGCCACACATATATACACATGTGTGAACCTATGTATATAGATACACATATGTATACATGTGTATGTATAGTGTATGTTCTGAATCTTTCCCCTCTTGATCAGAAGGTGAGTAGCAAGTTCCATCATTATTCTCCTTAAGTTGTGATTGATCATCATATTGATAAAAAGTTGAGCACAATAGTATGCCATCATACTTACATACATGAACACTCACAAATAACTTGTTCATCCACTCCCTAAAGTATGAGCATCTCTTTGGATTCATTCTTTGCCATCTTAGAAAAAGGTGCTATATTTTTGAACATCCTTAAAGTCTGTTTTCCTTAAAACTAATACTGCCAGGGCACTTAGCACATGCCCTGGAGTCAGCAGGACCTGAGTTCAAATCCAACCTCAGACACTTAATAAGTACCTAGCTGTGTGGCCTTGGGCAAGCCACTTAACCCCATTGCCTTGCAAAAACTGAAAACAAAAAAAAACTAATCCTGCTAATTCTTCCTTCTCTTTTCCCCTGTCCTTCCTATTCCCTAATGAGTAAAATGTATTTTTATACTAAGTTGTGAATATCTTTATATATATGTTTCTTTCTCTGATCAGTTCAAATGAGAATCAGTCACATGATAGCTGTTCTTCCCAACCCCATCTTTTTTGTTATTATATAATTTTTCTTAACCTCCCCCACACCTCAGGGTATTACTCTCCCCCTTCTTTCCATTATTTTCTTTGTTTGTTTGTTTGTTTGTTTGTTTGTTTGTTTTTAGCAAGACAAATGGGGTTAAGTGGCTTGCCCAAGGCCACACAGCTAGGTAATTATTAAGTGTCTGAGACTGGATTTGAACCCAGGTACTCCTGACTCCAGGGCCGGTGCTTTATCCACTATGCCACCTAGCCACCCCTCCATTATTTTCTTAAGATCATCAAGATATAACAGAACTTCTCCCATACCTTGGCCCTCTATGGTCCCCTCATGTTTGGGAGATATAGGTGTGTGAAGGAGAAACTTTTATCAATATAAGCAATGTAATGTTCACACATATATCAATGTTAAGTAGTTTATTCTTGTTTAGTTATCATTGCTTATACATCTTTATATTTCTCTTAACTCCTGTGCTTGAACTTCAGTTTCTAGGCAGCTTTGGTCTTTCTTCAGGAGTGCCTGAAAGTCCTCTATTTAAATCATTTTTTTTTCCCCTGTAGAATTTTACTCTGTGTTGCTGGGTAAGTTATGCTTTTTTTTTAAGAAGCTGGGAGAGGGGACTCTCTGCCACTTTTTTAAAAAATTTCATTTATTTAAGGCATTGGAATTAAGTGACTAGCTCAAGGTCACACAGCTAGGTAATTATTAAGTGTCTGAGATAAGATTTGAACTCTGGTCCTCCTGACTCCAGGGCTGGTGTGGGTAAGTTATTCTTGACTGTAAATCATCCTCTTATCTCTTGAATATCATTGTCCAAGCTCACTGCTCCTTTATAGCTGTGGCTTCTAAATCACGTATGATTTGACCATGGCTCCTCTTAAAATCTTTCTTTCTGACTGTTTACAGTGCTTATTAATTTAATTGGAAATTCTGAATTTTGTCTACAATATTTCAGAATTTTCATTTGAGAGTTTCTTTCAGTCAGTGACTAGTAGGTTCTTTATATTTCCAATTTGCTATAGATAGGTTTTTAACTAGGACCTGAAGGATATCAGGGGAAGCCAGGAGCAACAGATGAGCCAGAGGAGCAAGATGGTCATTCTTTTCTTAGAAAGGCTAATTTGTCAACTTTTAGAGAATAGGCTGGAGAGGAAAGAGATCTAAGAGATCTGGGCAGGACAGTCTCCATTTCAAACAAGGTCTAATCTTATAATATTACCCTGTGTGGATCTGAGACCTATTTCCTGATGCACAAACTCTAGAATACTAGAATGTTTCAAGTGTATAATCTCCTGGCAAGACCCCATCCCCAAAGTCTTAAGACCTCTACCTCTCTATGTCAATCTAGGATAAACAAATACCCACTGTGACTTTTTCAGAACTTTCCCCATTGAGATTCAGTCTGCTGTATTTTTAGACCTGTTTGGAAAAGATGGGAGTTTTGGATCAGGGGTTAAGGGAAAACCAGCCATGTTTTGTTCTATTATTCTGCTGATGGTAGAACAAACACTGGATTCAGGAAACACTGGTTAAAATTCCAGTTCTATCTTTTAATTATGTGATAATTACCAAGTTATTTAAACTTTCTGTATCTGTTAACTCCTAAAAAATGGATATATTTATACTATTTACCATACAAGATTATTATAAAAAAAGTGTTCTGTAAGGTTTTAAGCACTATGCAAAAGTAAATTATTATTATTATTATTATTATTATTATTATTATTATTATTATTATTGCCACTTTAACTAGAGAATTCAGTGAACTTCATTAAATATACATGTGCCACTATTCTGGTATGCAAAGATGATGTCTAGCTAGGGATACTTTCGGGAAAAAAAGACTAATGATTATTATTGATGGATTAAAAAAATTAGCAGCAACATTTTTCATTAGAATTGGTTTATAAACAGAAAGACAGAGAGAGGTCTTTAGGCTATTTTCACAGAAATTTGTCCATGTATGGCCTATCCATAATTTAATTAATGGCTTATAGGAAGGTATATCAAAATTTCAATGATTGAACACTGAAAGGGAGCAGTAGATAGAGCACTGGTCCAGGAGTCAAGAGGACCTGAGTTCAAATCCAACTTCAGACACTTAATAATTGCTTAGCTATGTGACCTTGAGGAAGTCATTTAACCCCATTGCCTTAAATAAATAAAATTTAAAAAGCAAACACTTACTTAGATGTGTGACCTTGGGCAAGTCAACTCCACTGCCTTGAAAAGCCTCCCCCCCCCCAATTCCCCAATTGGTGGACATTCACTCAATTTCCAATTCTTTGCTGCCACAAACAGAACTGCTATGAATATTTTTGTACAGGTGATGTTTTTACGCTTTTTCGTGATCTCTTCAGTGGCACCTCAAATTTAATACATGCAAAAGTGAATTCGTTATCTTTATCTTTCTTCCAAAAAAATCCACCTCCCTACACACACACACACACACACACACACACACACACACACACACACAGTCTCTCCCCACCCCCACCTTCTTCCAGTCACTCAGGTTGACAACCTAAAATTATCTTTGACTCTTTCACTCTCCCTTACCATTCCCACCATGTCTAATCATATATGAAAACTTTTGTATTCCACTTCAATGTCATTCAAATCCATCCCCTTCTCTGTTCTTATATCAAAACCACTCTAGGGGCAGCTAGGTGGCACAGTGGATAGAGCACGGGCCCTGGAGTCAGGAGTACCCGAGTTCAAATCCGGTATCAGACACTTAATAACTGCCTGGCTGTGTGACCTTGGGCAAGTCACTTAACCCCATTGCCTTGCAAAAACAAACACCACTCTAGTCCAAGACCTTATCACCTCTCAATTTAGACTACCACAATAACTATCCATTTGGTCTCTCTTCTATCCAAACCTCTTTCCTCTCCAATCTATCCTCTAAAAGTTGACAAATTGGTATTTCTAAGAACAAGTATGATCATCTTGCTCCACGAGCTCATCTATGGCTCCTGACTTCCCTGATATTCTTCAGGTCCTATTTATTTAACATCTATCTCCTTCAAGAACCCATTCCTGATCCCCTTAATGCTACTACCTTTCCTCTATATCTCCAATTTGTCCCATCCATATTTTGTTTGTACACAGTTGTTTGCATGTTGCCTCCTCCATCAGACAGACTATGAATTCCTTGAGGAAAGGAATTTTTTTTTGCCTTTCTTTGTATCCCCAGCAAAAAGTTAACAAATAAATGCTTGTTTGACAACTCAATGGTTCCCTTTTGCCTCTAGGATAAAATATAAACTTTCCTAATTGACATTTAGTGTCCTCTACAATCTAGTTCCAGACTATCTCTTCCAGTTGATTATTTATTACTTTATTACTGTACTTCAATCAAACTTACCTACTTATGATTCTCTATATGTAAAATTATACCTCATACCTCCATGCCTTTGAATAGTTTCTTCCAGGCTTGGAATGCTCTTCTCCATCATCTCTGCCTCTTAAAACTCCAAATCTCTTTAGAGCTTCACTTATGCCACCTTCTTCAAGAAGCCTTTACTGATTTTTCCATTCTGTGACCCACTCATTACTCTGGGTTTATTTTGTATATATCTATATTTACTCATGAAGTTCCTTGAATTTAAAAGACTGTCACTTTTGTATTTGTATCCTTAGAATGTAATAGTGCTAATGTAACAGAAAACACTTTATTCATTAAAATAAAAACTTGTTGATTGTTTCATTCCAAATTCTGAGATTTGTGACTATGAATCAAGGCAAGTTTTCTGCAAATGAAAATGGCATACTTACATAGAGAGGTGTCAAGGAATCTTTTTTAATCTGATTATTTCTGTCCATTGTACTGACTTATTGAGAGGATAACAGATACAAGGAGAAGAACAGAGAGAATTGTGATATGTCACTGCTTCTCTCCTCCCCAACAAGATATCTTGTATATTATGACCATCAATGAAATCCACCATGGAACAAAAGAGCAAGTATGTGATGGTCAGAAAATTCATTGTACATGTATTTTTAAATGAGACCCTGGACTCCATAAGACATAGTCTTGTAACTGGGAATATTTCTACATGATGTGTGTTCTCTAGTTCCTACCACAGATAGTTTCTCCCTTTGTCAACTGATTCGGTTCACCAGATTACCTTTCCTGTCACAAGGGATGCTTTGCCATAAAAGACAGTTTCTACTCAAAAGTTAGGCTGAACAGGATGTTCTTTGAGAGCTCTCCCGGTTCTAAAATTCTGTGATTCTGTTAATGACAGACTCTAAGACCAATGAAAATCACCACTTCTTGTTGTCTCCACCCACTGGTTCAAGTCAACTTCTTCCAAATGCCAGTCCTAAAACCATATACATGTAAACAATTCCCACCAGGTGAAGAAATAGGTTATTTCATCACAAAATTTTGGAGCCTTCACTGGACTGAAGCATACCTAAAAACTAAGAAAACAAAAGTTACCCTGAGCCTAACTCATCCTTTTTCCCACTTCTCTGAACCAACTGCCTGGGAAGGCCACTTGCTCTACAGGAGGTTTCAATCCTATTAATAGTCAGTCACGTGTTCTCCTACACAGTGACTGTCTGTTGTTTGTAAATACTAACCTAGGCCCGAGGAAAGACCTATGATGAAGGCAGATTAGGAGAAGAGGTAGACTTTAGACTAATTGGAATGCACACAGTAGGGGGTTAGTTGGAAGTTCTGTACATGAGGGCAAAACTGTTCTTCCAATCTTTCTTGGGAACCATCTTTAGACACTAACCTGTTCCACTGCTCCATTTATGACTTTGGATAAGTTACCCCCTACCCCACCCCCCCAATCTAGGCTGCAATTTTATTCTTTCTAATCAGGGTTGGAACGGGACTCAGAAAACACCAACTGTATTTTTCACTTGAACAAAAATCACTTCCACAATATTCAAGAGGTGACATCAAACCTGGCTTTGCTTCAAGACCTATAGGTTGTTGAGTTGTTTTAAGTTATGTCTGACTCTTTGTGACCTCATTTGGGGTTTTCTTGGCAGAAAAACTGAAATGGTTTGCTATTTTCTTCTCCAGGTCATTTTACAACTGAGGAAACAGCAAAAAGGGATAAATGACTAGTCCAGGGTCACACAGTTATTAGCAAGTGTCTGAGACCTGATTTGAACTCAGGTAGAAGAGTCTTCTTGACTCCAGAATAACTCTCTACCCACTGTGCCATCTACTTGCCCTATAGTAAAGAGGAACTTAATTCTTCCCAAGTCAGCCTACAGGACTTATTTCAACTCTGTGATTTAAACTAGAAAGTCCCTTCTAACTCTGACATTCAATCATATTATGATCCTTAAGTTAAATAGCATCATGCAGAGTTTAGAACTGTCCCTTCCAAACTTACAAATTATCTCCTGATATATGAGTCAAAAACTAAAGGACAGGCCTTTAGGTCTGATAGAGCAGCATCCACTCAGAGACTAAGCCTCCAGATTCCTATAAAAGATATAAATGATGGAGGAAATGTGACTCCTGAAAGGAGCCAGTACTCAGGGGCAGGAGATCCTAGTAGCTCCCTTGCAACAGCAATTAGACTTGAGATGCAATGGGGTTCATTTAGCTCAATTCAACGAACAAATTAGCTCAAGTTGGTAGTTATGGTTTTGACAATTTCTGACAAAATTCTGTGATTCTATGAATGATAGGTTCTGAGATCAAGTATCACTACTTCTTTTGCTGTCTCCACTCACTGGGTCAGGTCAGTTTCTTCTAGATGCCAGGTAGAAGGGATTATTAAAAATGATCTAATACCCTCATTTTAAAGATGAGAAAACTGAGGCCCAGAGATGTAAAGTGACAGAGAAAAGATTTTAACTTAAGTGCTCTGATTCCAAAGTCAGCATACTTTCCATTGTACAACCTGTCTTTCAAGAGTAGCCCTAGGGGAATTTAGATGGTACAGTAGGTAAGAGCACCAACCTTGGAGTCAGGAGGACTTGAGTTCAAATCTGGTCTCAGACACTGAATACTTACCTTAGTTGTGTGACTTTGGGCAGGCCATTTAACCCCATTGCCTTGCAAAAAAAAAAAGAGAGAGAGTAGCCCTAAAATTGATACCTATATAATTTCTAATTCAAGTTTGTCTTAATTTAAAAAAAAGCCGGTGGGGGATTCAAAGGACTCAAGAGCAGCTATACATCCAACATCCCCCTCCACAGACCATATTGGAAACAATTTATTTCCCAAGGTGGAAGTGATAGTTTCTCTCTTGAAACTAGGGAGAAAGAAAAAGTAATAGTAAAAATTGCAAGGTTATTAACCATAAGTGTTCCCTCCTTCCACCCTCACTCAAAGTTTTTCCTGGGCCCTCTTTTCTCTATATATTAATTCCTTTGGCTCTTTCATCAGCTCCCATGGATTTAAACATGACTCCCACAAGGATGATCCCCAGATCTATAAGTCCTAACCTGTCTCCTGAGCAACAATCTTGTATCATTAACTGACTTCTAAATATCTTGAACTGAATGTCTTGTAGACATTTCAAATTCAAAACAAAGCTCACTACTGTAGCCACCAAACCCTTCCTTCTATTAACTATGAGCAGTAAGTACTACTATTCTCCAAAATCCCCAAACTCACAATCTTAAAGATATCTTTGGTTCCTCACATATATTTGCCTCAAATATCCAATATGTTGCCAGATAAAGTCCACAGCATCTTCTTGAATACATCTTCTTCTTGCCACCCACACAGTCACTATCTTGGTAGTGTTTCATACCTAGATTCCTGCAATAGCCTTCTGGTGGATTTCCCTGATGCAAAGAAAAAAGATGACATATACTAAAAACCATGAAAATTATATACTCATGTTAAAACTATTAAAAATCTTTTCAAAGTCCCTGTTCTGTTCAAAGATTTGATGGTTAAAACTATGACCCATGCTAGATTAAAACCTAAGCTTGCATGTGGCCTCTGTCTCCCTTTGGCTCTAAATCAATCATTCCTCTCTTTTTAAACAGGCTTTGCACTTTTCCCTATCTATCTCCAAGACAGGGCTTCCAGTGGCAAAATTCTTCCATATTAGCATAATTCTACCCACTTAAGCAAAAAACAAAACAAAACACCTTAGTAGAGGTTTACTTCATAAACAAAGAGACAATTAGAGAGGTAATGGGCCAAGCCCAATGGCACACGGGTTAGTTATGTGAAAAGGTAGAATTAGAACCCAAATTTCCTAATTCTCAATCTAAAACCACTTGCTTCCTTTACCTCCAACTCTTGGTCCAGAGGTGTACCACTATAGCTACAAAGTTCACTTCAGATTTCTAAGATATATTGTATGTAAATGTACATGTACTTCTCTCCCTGATTTGCTGTGAATTCCCAAAATAGAAGGGGTCTCCTTCATTAATTTAGCAACAGGCATCATTCCCATACAACAAACCTATTATTTACCAAAACATTTTATTCTCAGTTCAATAAATACCTATCCTCATATAAACCCTGAGGTAGATAATATATGTTTTATCATTCTTAGTTTATAGATGAAGCTCAAAGAAAGTTAAAGTGTTTTGCCCCAAGCCACAAAGCAACTGTCACAACCAGAACTTGAACCTAAGTTGTTTTTTTTTATTAAGCACCCTTACCTGCACCTTCCCCCCCCCCACCTCAGCTCAGAGCACCCTTCATAAAGTAAGTGCTGAGTCAATATTGGCTGATCCATTCATTCACTCCTAAACCAACGCAGACCACTAATATGCCATCTCAACTGCATGAAGCAGAACTCTTCACCCAATCTGACACTGGCAACAAGGCAAATGGAGAATGAGTCAACTTGGCAAGGAATGATAGAAGATGCTTCAAACCCATGGATGGGTACCACCCTCTCCATCCAAAACTGTGCCTAAAATGTACTACTATGTCTCTCCCTGCTAATCAGTTAGGCTGAGGCAAGAAGACATACTAACCTATACATGCATATGACCTTTCAATTGAGATCCTATCCTACTCTGTCAATCTTTGTTTTTACAATAAAAAATGTCCCTTCCACTTCTGATGTTTTATAATAGCCAATCTTTTTAAGTTCTAACATTCTCTTAGTCCACCAGCTAGAGAAGACATATATACAAAGCAATAAAAAACCTTAAATGTGCTAAAGTATGTCCTGGGGATAAGGATAAGAGATCATGGATAAGGCTCTCAGGAATTTAGGGATTAATTAGGGTTAGGATAAATTGATTGTGGAAATGGTAAAAATGTCAGAGGGAAAAATTTACAGTGCCCAAAGAGAAACAATTAAGGATATTCTAACCAGGGATAGAAGATAGGACTAGAGGACTCCTAAAATCTCTTCCAGCTCCAAGAGCATAAGATTCTAGAATGGGACTTGATGACAGACTAGATATAGAAGATGAAGAAGAGGGTAGTCAAAAATAATGCCAAAGTTTGTAGCCTTATATGCCCTCACAGTACCTAATCTCCTTAGGGTTAGGTATACAGCAACACTTAGTGACATGGCCCCGAAGTCATCATGCTCGGAATCAATCACTGTGTTGCTGCTGTTTCTGGCTACATCTCTCAATAGGTCAGTCACTGCAGAAGGCCTCAAACTTCAGGCCTCCAACTTTGGCTTCTATCCAGGCCCTATGATGGCACAGTGCCCAGCAGGCCCAATTTTACCTTCTCCAAAAGTCCCTGGGGGAAGGGAAGGGTTGGCTCCAAGTGAAGCCCAGGAATCCAGCAATGGGCACTGATGTGAGCTGGCCTCCATCCCAGTGCTTGGCAGACATGTCAGATCTTTGGGAAAGGGTGGGTCCTGCCAGCACGGGCCAGAGCTCAGCTCTACATCACTCAGGTACC